>NW_027642679.1:0-12500 GCF_032717465.1 Coenobita brevimanus | reverse complement strand
CTTCCCCTTCTTCCTAGACCTCTTCCTCCTCTTCCTCATTCCTCCTCCTCCTCTTGTTCTTACTCCTCCTCCCTCCTCCTCTTCCTATTCTTCTTCCTCCTTCCTCTTCTTTCTTTCTTCTTTCTATATTCATCTTTGTTCTGTTTCATTCTTTCTCTTTTCTTTCTGTCATCCATTTTCTCTTTCTCCTTTCTTCTATTTGCTTTTTTCTTTCCCCATCTGTTTCTTCATTTCTTCGTCTCATTTCTTCTTTCTCCTTTCTTTCTTCCAATTCTTCTTTCTTCCATTTTTCTCTTTTCTTCCACTTTTTTTTTCTCTCCTTTCTTTCATTTCCTTTTTTCCCCTTTCTTCTTTCTCATCATTTCTTCCTTTATTCCATTTCTTCTTTCTCCTTTCACCTTTATTCCATTTCTTCTTTCTCCTTTCTTCTATTTTCTCGTTTCTTTCTGTCATTTCTTCTCTCCTTTCTCCTCTCTCCTCTCTTCTTTCTTCTTTCTCTCGCATTTCTTTTTTCTTGAATGAAGTACAAACTCTAGAATGAATGAATTTAAAGGTCTGCAACGTAAACAATGCCGTAACGGGTAAATTTAAAAACCATTATGAATGAACATAACGTAAACAGAGGGTGAGAAAACATGAATGACAACAAAACCTCTATTTGTAGCCTAAATCGTTTCAAACTCACATTTAACTCATCTCAGAAGCGTTTATGTATGTCTTACCACATCATTACACACTGTAGAAGCATTAATGTAAAGTAATAAGGCGGAAATATGTTAAAATAAGCACTTTGAGAACGTGTGTTTTGAATGGACCGCACACCAATTCGTATTGCCATATGGTTATATTTGCATGCATGTTGATTCGCGAAAAGCTAGTATTTTTGAACATCTGGACAAAAAAAAGACATACTGGCGTTGTTGGGCATTATGTTATAGAAGAACTAGTATGAACTCCTCTCTCAGTATATTTGAATAGCACCGAAATTTCAAAATAATAATAATACTAGAAATGTCCGGTAACTTCTCGGGCTCGCTAACATCTCTGGGCTAAGCCGAGTTTATTATTTTTTAGCCAATTTTTTTTAAAGATATAAGGCGTTTTTTGTAGCACCTCGGAAAGTCAAAAAGGTTTGGGTTTCCGCTGTTGGAGTTTACAGAACGCTAAGCAATAGCACAGCCAGACGAACGAGCACTGTGAGCCCTGGAAGAACTGTCGCACATAGCCAGTCTGCAAGGAAATGAGATGACAACTTTTTCATAATGACATTTTATGCTCCTAAGATAAACGTAGGAGCATTACTTACAATTTTCGTTCCATTCCGAAGCAGAAATTAAGGCCAGTAGAAACCATTTACTCTCCTATTCTTTTCAAGTAAGCCCAACCTCGCGGTGGATTTGTAAACTTGTTTCAATGGCTGCAGTTCCTGCGGTAAGACGTATGATAAACTGGAAAATTTTGGGGATCCAAGCACATTTCACAGTTTGGAAATGCATCTGTATCCCTCAAAAAATACATAACATGAAAATACTTATGACTGACTGAGACGTTACATAAGAATTTTGTATTTTGTACTTTCGTTGGAACGAAGCCAAAACCACAGTCAATTTATTGGACGCGTCGGCCATTTTGAGGCTGGAGGTGCGAGCTGGTGCGAGACGGAACATTTAAATTGATTGATTTTAGTAATAAAGTACATTGTTAGAATTCCTTATTGTCATATAGTCATTAACATGATTATTTGTTACGCATTATAATATAAAAAATTAATAGTTATCTTCTGGTATTGCGAATTAAACACCATGCTAAACTCCCTAACTGGCTACACTCCGCTACACAACACGCTGATTGGTAGTTTGGGTATGCACCACTGCAGAGGCAAACTCCTCGGTGGGGAGTTTGACTTTCCAACAGCGGATTTTCAAACCCCTTTGACTTTCCGAGGTGCTACAAAAAACGCCTATAGTGGTGTGATATTGCAAAAAACCCTTAAGCCGTTGCGGACAATAATTGTTGGCTATATTTTATATGCTATAAGAGATATATAACTGCTTTTCTCGTTGAAGAAATAATAGCACAGAATTATTTTCCTGTCGACCTCTTGCATGTTACTGGTGCTGCTCTGCGACAAAACTTCTTTAGACTAATATATCTTTAAAACATTTTTTTACACATATATGGGATTCACAAGGCATAAAATCTTATTTCAGTGAGGACGCTGACTGGTTGTAGAATTCATATTAGGAAGGAAGTTTGTGAATTTGCTATGTTAATTTGGAAATAATTGGGCGAATTTCTTCTGTTTGCTGTATTTAGCATGTTTTCTATTCATCATATGATTCTCCCACGAACCCGAAACTTTAGTTTGCCTCCCTAACGCCGGGAGGGAGGATGTATTACCGATGTGGGTCGTTATTGAGCCAGGGACGGCACCTACCAGCCTCGTACTAAGTAGTAGAGGCTTTGCAACTCATCTTCCATAAGAATTTAGTCTCTTCATTAATCCTGAATAAAATCTTGTCTGTTTCTGATCCAAATAGAAGCTATAGGCCTTAACGTTTGTATTTTTATTAGGGTATGTGTCTGTTTAGTGCCTCGCGCGGCGATGACAGGCAGGCAATGTGATGGAGGTGACATTGTAAGGTGCTGCCCTCACGCGGCGATGACAGGCAGGCAATGTGATGGAGGTGACATTGTAAGGTGCTGCCCTCACGCGGCGATGACGATTGATCATTGGACGATGCGATGCGTGGACAAACAGTCGCTTCTCTACCACGGGGGGGGGGGGGGTAGACGATGTTTGCCAGCGGGGAGGTTGATTGATGTGGAGGGCAGAGAAGGGAATGACCTAGGACAGGAAAGGGTACGAGAGAGGGATGGAGGAGGAAGAGAGGTAATAAAGAGAGAAGTGGAAAGAGGAGGAAGTCGGGAGAGGACCAATGACAGAGAGAGGGGGGAGAATTGGAGTATTTTTTTCTTTTTATTTTATTAGGGATGAATTACAAACACCTTAAAACAGGATGATTGACCATATTTAGCCACACACACACACACACACACACACACACACACACACACACACACACACACACACACTACGTTTCTTTTACACAACCACCACATCCAAAGCCACTTCAACCTTCTTCATTCCCTACTACTCATCTACACACACACACACACAAACACACACACACACACACACACACTACGTTCCCTTTACACAACCACCACATCCAAAGCCACTTCAACCTTCTTCATTCCCTACCACTCATCTACAACTACACACACACACACACACACACACACACACACACACACACACACACACACACACACACACACACACACACACACACACTACGTTTCTTTTACACAACCACCACATCCAAAGCCACTTCAACCTTCTTCATTCCCTACCACTCATCTACACACACACACACACACACACACACACACACACACACACACACACACACACTACGTTCCCTTTACACAACCACCACATCCAAAGCCACTTCAACCTTCTTCATTCCCTACCACTCATCTACAACTACACACACACACACACACACACACACACACACACACACACACACACAAAGTTAAATGGCCGAAGCAAAAGTAAAAAAAACAAACAAACAGGGCAGCGAATATCTATGGCGTGAAATTGCAACTGATCGCTGTCCTTTCCTCCCTACCACCCCCACTGTACTGTTTGTTTACATCTGACGGTCTATCTGTTCATCTATCTATCTATTGCCAGAAGCCTTAATTCCGTAAGGGGTGGCCACAAACAAATCGCCTCCATGTCGCTCTTTTCCCCGCCTTATCACTGCCCTGGTCCCAGCTCACACCCCCCTCTCTCATATACCTCTCCACTCCACCCCTCCATCTCATCCTTGGCCTCCCCCTCCCTCTGGCTGCCCCATCTGCCACCACAGTCACTGCCACAGCTACCTTCATTCCTTACTACCCCTACCAAAACCACCACTACCATTACCTTTGCCTACCACAATTACCAGAAGCACCACCACCACCACCACCAGCAGCCTAAACACCAGGGTAATTCAAACGTGTCCCAGCCGCGGTTTCACATCATTAGCCAACAGCAAAAATCAGAGAGAGAGAGAGAGAGAGAGAGAGAGAGAGAGAGAGAGAGAGAGAGAGAGAGAGAGAGAGAGAGAGAGAGAGAGAGAGAGAGAAATGTGGATAACGGGGTATGATGATGATGATATAAATAAAACGTAGAGAGAGAGAGAGAGAGAGAGTGAGTGTGGATAACGGGGTATGATGATGATGATGATGATGATGATGATGAGAGAGAGAGAGAGAGAGAGAGAGAGAGAGAGAGAGTTACTGGCCAAACCTATTCCTGGCCGCGTGGTGAAGGAGCGAGGGCCTGACTGCTGTTGTTGTTGTTGTTGTTTATAGATTATCTCCGCCTATAGAGGAGACCGAGCCTTGATTACGGCCCTGTCGGTGTGTGTGGTTGGACAGGAGGTAGTAAGAAGAGGGAAAATAGGGAGAAAGATTAGAATTGGAGTATTAAAGGGGTGAGCGTTATTTAGGTGCAGCATCTAAGACACACTGAGGTGGTTTGGCCATGTGGAGAGGATGGAGAGTGAGAGACTGACGAGGAGAGTGTATGTGAATGAGGTGGAGGGGGAGAGAGGGAGGGGGAAGCCAAAGATGAGATGGAGGGATGGAGTGGAGAGGTCTATGAGAGAATGGGGTGTGAGTTGGGAGCAGGACAGTGAAATGGCGGGGAACAGGGCGACGTGGAGGCGATTTGTTTGTTGCCACCTCGTATGGGATGAAGGCGTCTGGCAATAGATACACAGCTGTAAGGCGTGACGAGGGGGGGGGGCGGAGGGTTCAGTGGGTGGGATGTGTGGGTTGGGGTAGATTCTGCCGCTCTGAGTAGTTCGGTTGCAGGTCATTTTAGTAGATAATGTAGTAGGGGAAAAGGAGAGTTTGCGTTGCAGTGTTTGCAGTTTTGGTATTGTTCGTCGATTATATTGGGAAGGGGGCGATGTTCTAGCCGTAACCTTCGCAGCAGTGAATGAGTGTAGTTGTTTTCTTGTCTGGGATATGCTTGGTTGAAGGCTGATGCTTTGTTTAATATTTTCTTTTTGATTTGTGAGACACACACACTTGCACATTGCTACACTTCCACACAGCCACACCTCACAAAGTCTCCAAAGTCACTTGCAGTAGAATATGATACACAAGACCCTGGTTGTGTTTCCATTACTAACCCAATTAATGCTAGATCACAGTTTTTTATTTTATTCTTACTATCTCAAGACGATTTTGTTTAACCTAGGAAAGATCTGTGGCAGTGAAGGTTAACTAAGATATTATTCCTTTCGCAGGGGTGACGAGCTTCCAGTAACAGGAGCAGCCGACAGAGAGCTATGTGGCATTTCTTTACTGCAGTGTGTCACCATATCCCGCCCCACACCACCACACATCCCCGCCAGTCCCTCTCTACTCACCAGTCTTCGAAACGACATAAATTCATCTTTTGCAAAGCCACGAAGTGTAGATGTCGATACATATAAGCGTGAAATACAGGAATGTTTGAGTTTCTTTCCTAACCTGATTATGTCTTCAGATAAATAACTGTTATCTTGTGTGATTACCCTCTTTTTATATTAACAGCCTTAAACATTAGCCGTAAATAACAAGCATAATTAAGTAAGCATCCTGTGAAAATGCTTTGAGTACATAATGGGTTAATTAAGGACGCCAGAATTTAAGAACAAACCAAAGAAAAGCCAGCGAACTCAGGCATGACCAAAAGCACCCCACATGGCCTCCCTAGCACTGGAGTACTGGATATGTTGGTACTCCACTATCTGTGTTAGTCATGGAGGCTCAGTAGTACCCTTAAGACAAGTTACTATATGAAAATCTGGTTGGAAAACTTTGAAAGCTTTGAAGTGCATTGACACCGAGAGCTGAAATAATGCTCAAAATGTCGTCTATTGCATGAAAAGGAATTGATCAAGTCAGACACTGCCCAGATGCCGTAACTCTACCGGACATTTCTAGCCTGAAGGTTCCATACTATTCGTCAATGAAATCTGGAATGCTGATCTCTCAAACTACTACCACTACTACTACTACTTACCACTACTACTACTACTACTTACCACTACTACTACTACTACTTACTACTACTACTACTACTACTACTACCAGTAAACTCCCAGCCCAAAAGCAGTCAAGATAGAGAGTTCCCAGCTCCTACATCACTTCAAAATCTCTTTACCTAAAATCTCGTGGCCAGTGACGTGCAAGATTTTCGCATGATAATCTGTACGTAGAGCGAATAACATGCTAGTTTATGGAATACAGGAGTCTGCCACAACTCTCCATTTGGGGAAAAGAATGGTTAAAGGAAAAAACGTAGACAGAGGCGAATGGGTGAAGGCTGTGGTATTAGACTGTTGGGGGTACTGTTGATATTTTCACTGCCTTTTTCCTTCATATGAAAAATGAAACTAAAGCTTTATTAATCCCCAAATAATCAGATCATTGTTAACTAACGTGATCTGGTACGAGTAAGGCTGAAAAACAATGGGAAATGACAAAAGCGACGAAAAAAAAAAAAATCTCGCTTTTTTTTTTTTCTGCTAGAAAGTGTTATTACAACCAAACGATAAAGAGAGATGAAGTTATGTGTTTGGCAGGGTTTATAAATCCATCAGTTGCCTGCCTGCCTGCCTGCCTGCCTGCCTGCCTACATGTCTGCTTCCCTTCCTGCCTGCCTGCCTGCCTGTCTGCCTTCCTGTCTGCCTTTGTCTGCCTGCCTGTCTGTTAGCAAGATTATAGGAAAAAGTCAGCAGATTATCTTATTTCTTTATTTACATTTTGAATTTACCATTCTAAACAAACCCTTACGAACTCGGGAACGTTGTCGCTGGAATCCAAGCAGGAAGAGTCAGCGGACAGTGACTGACTAATTTTTCGCAGTTACCCATCCATATTACTGCTTTCTCTGAATAGGAAGCCCACCCCGACTTAATCTGTGGTGTCACAAAAGGTGCGCGGGGAAGTCAAGCGAGCAGATCATCTCTGTCATTAGACTTTGAGTTAGGTTAGGATAAAGTAATTTGTTTTTTTATAGCATTCAGTAAAAGGTCAGGGGTACAAGACAAGGATAAAGGTTCAGTCAGCCGTCATGTCCGAGAGAGAGGCTCATCAATTTCGAAGCATTGTGACGAACAAGTAATAAATAGTAGCTCAGAGATAGACTCCGTGGAGAGAGTGCATCAGTACATCACGTCTACACGATTATTTTATTTTCTGTTATCATACTTCAGAACCACAGGTGTTTAGTGATAAAGTGGACGGGCGTTTGAACCGATTGTGAGGCACGAGTGTTGTTGGCGTCACTTCATAAGCTGGTGGTTAGATTTTGCTGGATTTTCCCGCCATTGTCCTCCTGCCTGTGATCTGTCGCCTTGTTCCCACTGCACCCACCAAAGGTATGCTGTTTGACTTTATTAATTCTGTACCCATTTTACTCTAACTTGGCCTAAAATTTCCATCTCTCCAACTTGAATACTGAGTTGTAGCAATAGATTAATACTAGAATATGTAAGTCACAAAAAAGTGCCATTGAAGAGGAGCCGTAGCGCTGCACTTTTCTGCCAATGACCCATGTGAAGTAAGCGGCAAAAGGACGAAAATCTGGGTCAAGTTGAGCTGGAAAAAGAAAATATAGTATACTGCAGGATACAATGATAATCTAGGACGTTGTGGACAGTTGAGAGTTGTTTGTGGTTTGCAATACTGAGACAGGCAGAAAGAAAGACACACAGACAGAAGACATACAGACGCAAGGCAAGGAGACAGAAAGGGGAGACGAAGCGTGGCGTTATTATTAGTGTAGTTGACTTCATAGCACATTATATTTGTGCTCTAACTTTAAAAGCATGTCTTCTTATGTACAGCCAAGGTCCTTTGACGAGTAGTGAACTAACGGACAGACAGAAATACACACACACACACACACACACACACACACACACACACACACACACACACACACGTATTCTGTTATGGAGCTTAGTGGCAGGGAAATGTGTGTATGTCTGCGGTGGTGTGGTGAGATGGGGAGGTTGCCATGGTAACACAGACTCCCTGCACCAGCCAAGCTAACACCATGAGTATTGCCCACTGAGTCTCACACTTTATATAAAACATCTTTGTACTCATATTTAATGCCAATATTGCCGTTTTATCATCACAATTTGGTAGAACATACTCGGACCCAATTTGTAAAAACGATCAATGAATATTAATGTTTTCTGTGACAAGAAATGAAGCGAAAAAGGTGTTTGGTGGTGGGGTGGAGTGGGTGTCTAGCGGTGCATTGTGGTGAGACACACATGCACTCACTGGCACATATTTACACACACACACACACACACACACACACACACACACACAATTTATTTTTGTGTAGGGCTGGTAAAGAGACCTGTATGATTATGAGAGTTAATAGAGACAGCATTATCACTCTTATAGCAGTATGACTCACTCTCAGCTGAATGCTATCGCCAAGCAGTACCTGGAATAAAATACTAGAGTTGCCCCTACCATGAGAGGGCCAGGGTACCATCTAGTGGTTGTGAAAGTAGCTGGACACGTTTCTCGTCTTGGTAGGCGTCGCTACTTGGCTACTTTTGCTAGTGGCCGTATGACAGTGGAAGGACGAGGGTGTGTGTGTGTTGCTGTTGCATCATTCCCCTGAGGTAAGTGTTGGCTATTTGCTGTTTTTAGCCATTAAGGTGACTACATTAGGACACAAGGATATCTCACTGACAGCCAGAAAGTATCATGGCCCAAAGAAATAATACCTATAAGGCTACTAGACGTAATTCTGATGAGACAAGGGGGATGTTAGTGTGAGGGAGATGAGGAGGCCTTGTAGTCCAGTGTTGCCGTTTTGTGGAAAATCGTCTGCTAATGTGGAAAAACAAATGAACGACGAGCATGGATGTGGGCAGGCGGACGTCATTCCACACTAATTGTTCACGTTATTTTGTAGGAATACGGGGGATTTTGTCATGATTGGGAGGTATTAACATGTATTGTTATTCAGACCCTTCACAGTTAAACCAACGAATATGTAGCGTTTGTCTATAATACTGTCATTTAAAACAAGGAAGAATACGTCGTGGAACAGTCTACCTCTACCCACCCGGCGATATCATTAAAAAAAATATATATATATATTATTTACAAGACACGTGCCAACCATTAGCAGTCCACACTTACTTTGTAATATTAAAGAAATACCGAAACAATGTTGTAAATCGTGTACAGTTGATATACTAGAAAACTTGGATGTGGATAAACTTCCTTGTCTCTTGGCTGGTTATTAATCAACATTTGCTGACTTATTAACTCTCTTAATCATTTAACGTCCTTAAACTTGAATCATAATAGGTCTGACATCATTAATTATACCCTCTCTTCCAGTATTCACAGTATACCAAATTTTATGGTAGTTATACCAACAATACATCCTCTGTCATCCTGGTTACTAAACGAGACCGTGTGCAATAATGACGTCACAACCAGTGTGCAATTCACGGCAACTCTGCCTTGTACCGCCTCAATGTTGGTGTCTCAGCACCAGTGAAATAGCAGTGTGAGTGTCGTCCTGTTGATTCTCGTGCCGATCAGACTGGTGGACTAGGTTTGCCTGCCCCCTTGTCCCTGTCCACCCAACAGTACAGTTTGGGACCTGAATGTAAACTGATACGTGCGATTCAGATTTCAGAGGGACAATGTGATGGAAAAAAAAAAATGATTTTAAGTTATTTTGTCCTGAAGCGCACACACACACACACACACACACACACACACACACACACACACACACACGTAGACACGTACACGTATACTGTGGTGTTGTTCCTTCATTTTACCAAGGCCGAGATAGTCGTTTTTTTGCAGCTTATTTCCTGTAGTTCAGTGAAAGAACTAGACAAACTTACAGCTCTACATCATTTTCATACCACTTCTTCGTGACTAGCACCATTCTAGTGTTAACCCCTTGTCACAACACACAATTTAAGAAAGAGATTGCAATTTTACGCCAAGTTAGAGTGAACAGGGTATAGTAGTGATGCTGCAACACACGTATATTTGTCCTCTTGTTTACAGGTCAGTCCACACGCAGTCCTTAGGTCACGTCTTCCACAGAACAGGTAACACATGGACAGCCAGCGTGACTAAATGGCAAACCAGAGACGGAGTGAGAGGATGAGGCACACAGAGAACAAGATTGAGATGATACTCGCAGATCCACCGAGCTGGGACGGAACAAGCTAACAACCAAAGGATCGGAGTGGAGAAAGATGAGAGGGGTCCTTATCCTGCCGTGGTGTGTCACAGGCTGATGATGATAATGGTGATGATAATGATCTATCTATCTATCTATAGCCCGACGCCCTAATCCCGCAAAGGGTGGCCGCAGACAAAGCGCCTCCAAGTCGCTCTGTCACCCACCATTTGACTACCCTCCCCCCAGTAATGATGCTGATGATTATAATACAGCTAGTACTGGCGATTGCGGTGAGGATTTAACCTCTGTACGAACTAACAGAAATGGGATGAATATGATGATGATGATGATGATGATGATGATGATAACTGTGATGTTGAAACTCCTGTACCAGTTAACTAAGCTGTGATTATTGTGATGATGATGATTATGATGAAACTATATACTCGATGAAACAGCTGGGATGATGACAGTTATGATGATGATGATGATGATGATGATGATGACGATGATGACAATGATGATGATGACAATGATGATGATGATGATGATGATGATGATGATGACGATGATGATGATCATGATGACAATGATGATGATGATGATGATCATGATGACAATGATGATGATGATGATGATGATGATGTGACTCCCGTACAAATTCTACAATTTGATTAGAAGGCAGTGATGAATATGATGATAAAGGTGATGACTCTGATATAACATCTGTTCTACATCTTTTACAGTGTTGGGATGACAGTAACATGCTGCTGACGATGATGATGATGATTAGGACGACGAGGAAGATGATGATGATGATTACGACAACGAAGATGATGATGATGATGATTACGACAACGAAGATGAAGACGACAACGACGATGATGACGACGACGACGATGATCTTCAAGTCACTGGCTGAGTCACATCCTCCTTTCCTTTTCGTTTAACCTCAAATGTTTTGGTGACTGGGCATGTGTGTGTGTGTGTGTGTGTGTGTGTGTGTGTGTGTGTGTGTGTGTGTGTGTGTGTGTGTGTGTGTGTGTGTGTGTGTGTGTGTGCGTGTGTGCTTGCGTGCATGCTTGTTTCTGTATGCACGAGTAAATCTTGGTTGATGAATCCCTAGTTGGTTACATGGCATAATTATTTCCACACATTCACTCTTTAATTTCAAGGTTAAATTTTAGGTCAAGAATATAGGACCTTTTACCCATAGAGTTACGAGACACTTACGCAATATTCTGAAAAGCTTATTACATCCCATAGATCACATAACAGGGTTCCATAAGTCACTGATCACCGTCTCTTTATGTATCGTTAGGAAGTGGATGAATATGAGTGAAGTAATACATATATTTTGGTCGTTATTTAAAGGAAAGAATTAACCTCACATATTCTTTTTAATTTTAAGGATACAACACATGATTTTCTACATTTTATCACAGTAGCTCTAGGACCGGCCCTGACCGTCTGCTTCTCACTAACCATTTTCGGATGAGAGGTGTTGTACTCATATAGGCTTTAGAGATTATAGTGAAGCCAAGTTACGTTCTACCAGTCCCACACATTAAGTCACACACCATCACCCTCTCACACCACACCATACCATACCACCCTCCCACACCGTATCACACCACACCATACCATACCACCCTCCCACACCGTATCACACCACACCATACCATACCACCCTCCCACACCGTATCACACCACACCATACCAATCTCACACTACATGACACGAAATCACACTCCCACACCACACAAAATCACCCTCCCACACCTTACCACACCACAAAAACCCTCCTCCCACACCACACCACACCACACCACACCACACCACACCACACCACACCACACCACACACAACCACCCTCCCACACCACACCACACCACACATAACCACCCTCCCACACCACACCACACCACACATAACCACCCTCCCACACCACACCACACCACACCACACATAACCACCCTCCCACACCACACCACACCACACCACACATAACCACCCTCCCACACCACACCACACCACACCACACATAACCACCCTCCCACACCACACCACACCACACTACACCACACCACACCACACCACACCACACACAACCACCCTCCCACACCACACCACACCACACATAACCACCCTCCCACACCACACCAAACCACAAAAAATCCTCCTCCCACAC
>NW_027642678.1:0-41272 GCF_032717465.1 Coenobita brevimanus | reverse complement strand
ACCCACTGAAATTCCTTAGTAAGTTTAAAGATAAAATCAGAGATTGACAAGATGGAGTCTACTTCTTCAGGAGTATTCATTAGACATACAACATGTCAAGGGGAAAGAAAATGTTATTGCAGATTGCTTATCTAGACTTTAGACAGATTGTTTTAGAGTAATAAGAAATTTCCTTTGTAAATTTCTTTTTCTTTGTGGGGAGGTGTTACATAGCCTATGATTTCATCATCCTTTGTATAATTCTAACGTACAGTATGCTGCATGTTTGATCACGATTCGCCTCGTGGCTTCCATAGTGACCAAGCTTCCGTGTTCTACCTCACTCCCCCTTCTCCTCCCTTATAGTAGAGTAAGTCGTTCTTTCTGTTGTTCAGAGCAGGAGTGTCAACTCTTTGTCCCCTATGGCTTCATTTGCGCGTCCTTCTTACAAGTTGTATCAAGCTCTGCCGGCCCCTATATAATGAGCTCAGTCTCTGCATTAATTGCCACTTAGATCTACTCCTCATTTTGTTCACATCTCTGTCCTCCCCTGTACAGTTGTTATTATTTTTGTGAGTGCTCAGGAAGTCTCCAACCATCTAGCTGCTGTGTAATTTGAGTATAAGTGTTATTACATTTTTTCTTGTACTGTATAGCATAAGGTGTTAATTCGTAGGCCTGGTGAGGTTTTTGTGATTCATGTGTTTTTATGTCAGCCATTATTAATAATATTTTGTATCTGTAATAATATATCTTGCATTAACTGAGCATTATCCGGTTTTCTCATTTTATCAGGGCTGACTTAGATAAATTTACTCTTGCTAATTTCGTGTTAATAGAGGCTATTGCAGTTAACCATATATTTAACCTGTTTTTTGCCATTACATTATCCTTATGAGTCCTGAATGTTTAGTTGTTAGTTTGAGCATTAAACTTTAACTTGTAATTTTACCTAACTCTTTTGTTTTGAACCTGGAACTTTGCGGGACAGTAGTGATTTTTAGTATTCTCACTTGAAGTGTTCATTATCTCTCTCTGTTCCGTAACATAAATTTGGCGACCTCTTATCAGGATATTCAGGATATTATCATAAGGATATTGCTTGATATTTTGTGACTGTGATTTATTCATGATGTCTACTATTACTACGCTTGATGAAGCCAAAGATTTTTTGTCAAATGTGCAAACAGTGTGTGATGTAGAAAACAGAACAAAGAATGAACTTAAGCTTGTTGCTCAACAATTGGGAATTGCTGTTCGCTCTCATCATTCTAAAGATCAAATTGTTGACATGATTAATGAAAGCTTGTTTAATGTAACTCCTCCAGATGAGCAAACGCAGATTGAAATAGCTAAGTTACAGCTAGCCCTGCAGGAGGCTCGTGCTAAGGAGGCTGAGTTTCAGGCACGTGCTAAGGAGGCTGAGTCTCAGGCTCGTATTCAGGAGGCACAGGCACAGGCTCAGGCACAAATTGAACTTGCTAGGATTCAGGCAGACCATGAGTATCGCATGAAACAAGGTGGAACTGGATCATCTAGCTCTGATGATTTTGATGTGGCTAAAAATGTTAAACTTGTCCCTCCTTTTAATGAATCTGATTTAACAAAGTATTTTCAGTTGTTTGAGAGGGTAGCTACAGGTTTTAATTGGCCCAAAAAGTATTGGCCAGTACTCCTTCAAACTGTTCTCACCGGTAAAGCTCAAGTAACTTATGCATCTTTGCCTCAGGATCAATCTGATAATTATGATGTAGTTAAGAGCTTGATTCTTAAGGCCTATGAGCTTGTTCCTGAAGCCTATAGAGTAAAATTTAGGACAACTTATAAGCAAGATAAGCAATCCCATGTTGAGTATGCAAAAATCAAAGAAGATCTGTTAGAGCAGTGGTTAAATTCTAAGAATGTAAATTCTGATTTTGATAAATTTAAGCAGATGATTTTGCTGGAGGACTTCAAAAGGTGTATTAATAAAGATGTAAGCCTATATCTTGATGAGAAAAGAATAGATAATTTGTCTGATGCTGCAGTTTTAGCTGATGAATATGTTCTCACTCACAAGAGATATTCTAAAGAAAAAAGGAAAGCTGAGAGTAAGTACGTTGCCTCTACTCAGAGTACAGGTAACAGGAAAGAGAATAAAGATGATGTTTCTCAGGAAGTAAATACCAGCTCCACCTCTAGATTTCAGAAAAGTAAATGTACTTATTGTAGTAAGCTTGGTCATACTACGGAGAAATGTTTCAGGAGACAGCGTGATGTGAACAAAAAGGAGTCTTTAAATATTCAGTCAATTGGTCTAGTGTCCACCCTTGAGAGTTCCCAGAATTCTTTAACCACGTTAACTGAACCTGCTTTGAGGGGTAAATTAAATTCTCATGATGAAGCTCCTCTTTTGAGCAGTAACGTGGGTGACACTCTCAAGAGTTCATGTGCTAATTTCCTGTCTGATGGTTTTGTCAGTCCTCTGGACAGTAATGACAGGAAATCAGTTAAAATATATCGTGATACAGGTGCTTGCCAATCCCTTATGCTGACCAGTGTTCTAGGCTCTAATGTTAATTCCTCTGATGAAACTGTAATCTTACAAGGTGTAGGGAATAATTACTTCTCTGTCCCTCTGTGCAGAGTGAATTTAGAGTCTGGTTTTGTTAATGGTTCCGTTATGGTTGGGTTGGTTGAGACACTCCCAATGTCAGGTGTAACTTTCTTACTTGGAAATGATATTGGTGGAAGTCAAGTGTGTCCAGCTCCTCAGTTGTCTAGTGAACCAGTGACTGCGACCCAGGATTGTGATGTCCCTGATGTGTTCTCTGCATGTGCTGTCACTAGGGCTAAGTCTAAAGTTACTGGTGACTTAGAGGATAATGATGATGATGATGTTATCCTAGCTGACACTTTTCTTGCTAATTTGGACCACTCACCAGATGAGGCAGTACCCCGTAGTGTTGATAATTTGTCTCGTCAAGAGTTGGTTGAGTTGCAGGTTGCTGACCCTGAGTTGAAAGGTCTAGCTAACTCTGCTTGCAGTGAGGAAGAGTCAGCTGGTGCTTCTACTTGTTATTATATAAAGTCAGGAGTACTTATGAGGAAGTGGAGACCCCCAACAGCATCAGCCGACTGTGAATGGGAGGTTGTACATCAAGTTGTCATCCCTCGTGTTTGTAGGCAGGATATCATTAGAGTGGCTCATGATTCCAGTTTGGCAGGACACCTTGGAGTGAGGAAGACTGTGGCACGCATTTTGAAACACTTCTACTGGCCAGGTATCTTCAGAGATGTTTCCTGGTATTGTAAGTCTTGTCACACCTGTCAAGTTGTGGGGAAGTGTAATCAGACCGAAAAGGTTGCACCTCTAGTTCCCATTCCTCCTTTTGAGGCGCCATTCACCCGTGTGTTGGTGGATATTGTGGGCCCTCTTCCTAAGACTTCTTCAGGATTTTCTTATGTGTTGACCCTGATTGATATGGCTACTCGTTATCCTGAAGCCATTCCACTTAGAAATATCTCAGCAAAGAACGTGGTTAAGGAAATGCTAGGGTTCTTCGCAAAGTTTGGTCTGCCCAAGGAGATTCAGTCAGCCCGGGAAGTAATTTCATGTCAAATGTTTTCAAGCAGTCTCTGAAAGAGTTGGGCATCACCCAGATCACGTCTTCAGCTTACCATCCCCAGACCCAAGGAGCGTTGGAGAGATATCATCAAACACTCAAATCGATGCTCAAGAAATACTGTTTGGAACATCAGAAAGACTGGGATAAAGGTCTTCCATTCGTTGTATTTGCCGCAAGAGAATCTCCAAATGAATCACTGGGCTTCTCACCCTTTGAACTACTGTTTGGCCATGAAGTAAGAGGACCCCTTAAGCTACTCAAGGAATGCTGGCTGTCGGAGGAAGATGACGTCAACCTGCTGGAGTATGTGATGAAGTTCAAAGAACGGCTGTCCACTGCTTTACAGCTGGCGAGAGAGAATTTAGGAGCTGCTCAGGAGAAGATGAAGACTTGGTATGATAAGAAGTCCAGGTTACGCCACTTTCAGCCAGGAGATCAGGTTTTGATTCTGCTACCGGTGCATGGGCAACCTCTTCAAGCCAAGTTTAGTGGTCCTTATTTCGTGGAGAAGAAACTCAGTGATGTCAACTATGTCATCGCCACACCAGATCGTAGAAAGAACAAGCAACTTTGTCACATCAACATGCTAAAGTTATATCACAGGCGGGACGAAAATAACCCAGTCTGCACTGTAGCTGTTCCACCCGAGTCTGCAAGTGAAGTTCTCCCATGCAGCATGAGCCTGAGTGATAGTTTGGGGAAGAATCCTGATATCATGAATGATCTCCAGACTAAGCTTTCTCATCTAGCTCCCGAGGAAAGGCAGGAGTTTTCGGCATTACTGCAGGAGTACCCGCAAGTGTTCCGTGCCACTCCAGGAAGAACCACTGTGTTGATGCATGATGTCGATGTTGGAGACGCAAAGCCAATTAAACTGCCTCCTTACCGTGTGAACCCAGTGAAAGTTCCTCTCATCCAGAAGGAGCTTGGCTACCTGTTGGACCACAAGATGATTGAGCCCTGTCAGAGCGAGTGGAGTTCTCCTGTCACTCTAGTCCCTAAGCCAGGTGGGTCACAGCGGCTTTGCATCGACTACAGACGTGTTAATCAGATAACCAAAACAGACACTTACCCTCTCCCTCGCGTGGAAGATTGCATAGACAAGATCGGAAAGGCTAGGTACATAAGTAAGTTTGATTTGTTAAAGGGATACTGGCAAGTACCTATGACTGAACGTGCTAGGGAGATCTCATGTTTTGTAACACTAGGAAAGACTTTTGCATGTTCTGTAATGCCATATGGTATGAAGAATGCACCAGCCACATTTCAGAAGCTCATGAATGTTGTAACAGAGGGTTTGGCAGGGTGTGTTGTTTATATTGATGATGTATTAATCTTCAGTGACAACTGGAAAGATCACCTATGCCATGTCAGTAAATTTCTTGAGCGTTTGGTTCAGGCTAATCTTGTAGCTAATTTATCAAAGTGTGAGTTTGGTCAAGCTAAAGTTCAGTACCTTGGGTACGTAATTGGTGATGGACATGTTGCACCACCAGGAGCTAAGGTTCAGGTTATAAGTGATCTTCCCAGACCTAAAAGTAGGAAAGAGCTACAAAGATTTTTGGGAATGGTAGGTTATTACAGGAGATTTGTTCTTAACTTTTCAATTCTTGTATCACCACTTACAGACCTACTGAAAAAGGGAGTTAAATTTGTCTGGACCGATAACTGTGAATCCTCTTTCAGCAAACTTAAAGCTATCCTATTAAGTCAGCCAGTGCTCGCTACTCCAAATTTTGCTAAGCCTTTTAAGATGGCTGTTGACGCAAGTGATACAGGAGCTGGGGCTGTTTTGCTGCAAGAGGATGATCAGGGTATTGAACACCCTGTATCTTATTACAGTAAGAAGTTCACTCCACCTCAAAAGAACTACTCAACTATTGAGAAAGAGCTTTTGGCCTTGATTTTGGGTTTACAGCATTTTTCATTTTATTTGTGTTCTGGTTTTGACCCCATAGTCATTTATACCGATCATAACCCACTGAAATTCCTTAGTAAGTTTAAAGATAAAAATCAGAGATTGACAAGATGGAGTCTACTTCTTCAGGAGTATTCATTAGACATACAACATGTCAAGGGGAAAGAAAATGTTATTGCAGATTGCTTATCTAGACTTTAGACAGATTGTTTTAGAGTAATAAGAAATTTCCTTTGTAAATTTCTTTTTCTTTGTGGGGAGGTGTTACATAGCCTATGATTTCATCATCCTTTGTATAATTCTAACGTACAGTATGCTGCATGTTTGATCACGATTCGCCTCGTGGCTTCCATAGTGTCAAGGCTTCCGTGTTCTACCTCACTCCCCCTTCTCCTCCCTTATAGTAGAGTAAGTCGTTCTTTCTGTTGTTCAGAGCAGGAGTGTCAACTCTTTGTCCCCTATGGCTTCATTTGCGCGTCCTTCTTACAAGTTGTATCAAGCTCTGCCGGCCCCTATATAATGAGCTCAGTCTCTGCATTAATTGCCACTTAGATCTACTCCTCATTTTGTTCACATCTCTGTCCTCCCCTGTACAGTTGTTATTATTTTTGTGAGTGCTCAGGAAGTCTCCAACCATCTAGCTGCTGTGTAATTTGAGTATAAGTGTTATTACATTTTTTCTTGTACTGTATAGCATAAGGTGTTAATTCGTAGGCCTGGTGAGGTTTTTGTGATTCATGTGGAGTTTTTGATGTCAGCCATTATTAATAATATTTTGTATCTGTAATAATATATCTTGCATTAACTGAGCATTATCCGGTTTTCTCATTTTATCAGGGCTGACTTAGATAAATTTACTCTTGCTAATTTCGTGTTAATAGAGGCTATTGCAGTTAACCATATATTTAACCTGTTTTTTGCCATTACATTATCCTTATGAGTCCTGAATGTTTAGTTGTTAGTTTGAGCATTAAACTTTAACTTGTAATTTTACCTAACTCTTTTGTTTTGAACCTGGAACTTTGCGGGACAGTAGTGATTTTAGTATTCTCACTTGAAGTGTTCATTATCTCTCTCTGTTCCGTAACATAAATTTGGCGACCTCTTATCAGGATATTCAGGATATTATCATAAGGATATTGCTTGATATTTTGTGACTGTGATTTATTCATGATGTCTACTATTACTACTCTTGATGAAGCCAAAGATTTTTTGTCAAATGTGCAAACAGTGTGTGATGTAGAAAACAGAACAAAGAATGAACTTAAGCTTGTTGCTCAACAATTGGGAATTGCTGTTCGCTCTCATCATTCTAAAGATCAAATTGTTGGCATGATTAATAAAAGCTTGTTTAATGTAACTCCTCCAGATGAGCAAACGCAGATTGAAATAGCTAAGTTACAGCTAGCCCTGCAGGAGGCTCGTGCTAAGGAGGCTGAGTTTCAGGCAAATGCTAAGGAGGCTGAGTCTCAGGCTCGTATTCAGGAGGCACAGGCACAGGCTCAGGCACAAATTGAACTTGCTAGGATTCAGGCAGACCATGAGTATCGCATGAAACAAGGTGGAACTGGATCATCTAGCTCTGATGATTTTGATGTGGCTAAAAATGTTAAACTTGTCCCTCCTTTTAATGAATCTGATTTAACAAAGTATTTTCAGTTGTTTGAGAGGGTAGCTACAGGTTTTAATTGGCCCAAAAAGTATTGGCCAGTACTCCTTCAAACTGTTCTCACCGGTAAAGCTCAAGTAACTTATGCATCTTTGCCTCAGGATCAATCTGATAATTATGATGTAGTTAAGAGCTTGATTCTTAAGGCCTATGAGCTTGTTCCTGAAGCCTATAGAGTAAAATTTAGGACAACTTATAAGCAAGATAAGCAATCCCATGTTGAGTATGCAAAAATCAAAGAAGATCTGTTAGAGCAGTGGTTAAATTCTAAGAATGTAAATTCTGATTTTGATAAATTTAAGCAGATGATTTTGCTGGAGGACTTCAAAAGGTGTATTAATAAAGATGTAAGCCTATATCTTGATGAGAAAAGAATAGATAATTTGTCTGATGCTGCAGTTTTAGCTGATGAATATGTTCTCACTCACAAGAGATATTCTAAAGAAAAAAGGAAAGCTGAGAGTAAGTACGTTGCCTCTACTCAGAGTACAGGTAACAGGAAAGAGAATAAAGATGATGTTTCTCAGGAAGTAAATACCAGCTCCACCTCTAGATTTCAGAAAAGTAAATGTACTTATTGTAGTAAGCTTGGTCATACTACGGAGAAATGTTTCAGGAGACAGCGTGATGTGAACAAAAAGGAGTCTTTAAATATTCAGTCAATTGGTCTAGTGTCCACCCTTGAGAGTTCCCAGAATTCTTTAACTGAGTTAACTGAACCTGCTTTGAGGGGTAAATTAAATTCTCATGATGAAGCTCCTCTTTTGAGCAGTAACGTGGGTGACACTCTCAAGAGTTCATGTGCTAATTTCCTGTCTGATGGTTTTGTCAGTCCTCTGGACAGTAATGACAGGAAATCAGTTAAAATATATCGTGATACAGGTGCTTGCCAATCCCTTATGCTGACCAGTGTTCTAGGCTCTAATGTTAATTCCTCTGATGAAACTGTAATCTTACAAGGTGTAGGGAATAATTACTTCTCTGTCCCTCTGTGCAGAGTGAATTTAGAGTCTGGTTTTGTTAATGGTTCCGTTATGGTTGGGTTGGTTGAGACACTCCCAATGTCAGGTGTAACTTTCTTACTTGGAAATGATATTGGTGGAAGTCAAGTGTGTCCAGCTCCTCAGTTGTCTAGTGAACCAGTGACTGCGACCCAGGATTGTGATGTCCCTGATGTGTTCTCTGCATGTGCTGTCACTAGGGCTAAGTCTAAAGTTACTGGTGACTTAGAGGATAATGATGATGATGATGTTATCCTAGCTGACACTTTTCTTGCTAATTTGGACCACTCACCAGATGAGGCAGTACCCCGTAGTGTTGATAATTTGTCTCGTCAAGAGTTGGTTGAGTTGCAGGTTGCTGACCCTGAGTTGAAAGGTCTAGCTAACTCTGCTTGCAGTGAGGAAGAGTCAGCTGGTGCTTCTACTTGTTATTATATAAAGTCAGGAGTACTTATGAGGAAGTGGAGACCCCCAACAGCATCAGCCGACTGTGAATGGGAGGTTGTACATCAAGTTGTCATCCCTCGTGTTTGTAGGCAGGATATCATTAGAGTGGCTCATGATTCCAGTTTGGCAGGACACCTTGGAGTGAGGAAGACTGTGGCACGCATTTTGAAACACTTCTACTGGCCAGGTATCTTCAGAGATGTTTCCTGGTATTGTAAGTCTTGTCACACCTGTCAAGTTGTGGGGAAGTGTAATCAGACCGAAAAGGTTGCACCTCTAGTTCCCATTCCTCCTTTTGAGGCGCCATTCACCCGTGTGTTGGTGGATATTGTGGGCCCTCTTCCTAAGACTTCTTCAGGATTTTCTTATGTGTTGACCCTGATTGATATGGCTACTCGTTATCCTGAAGCCATTCCACTTAGAAATATCTCAGCAAAGAACGTGGTTAAGGAAATGCTAGGGTTCTTCACAAAGTTCACAAAGTTTGGTCTGCCCAAGGAGGTACAGTCAGACCGGGGAAGTAATTTCATGTCAAATGTTTTCAAGCAGTCTCTGAAAGAGTTGGGCATCACCCAGATCACGTCTTCAGCTTACCATCCCCAGACCCAAGGAGCGTTGGAGAGATATCATCAAACACTCAAATCGATGCTCAAGAAATACTGTTTGGAACATCAGAAAGACTGGGATAAAGGTCTTCCATTCGTTGTATTTGCCGCAAGAGAATCTCCAAATGAATCACTGGGCTTCTCACCCTTTGAACTACTGTTTGGCCATGAAGTAAGAGGACCCCTTAAGCTACTCAAGGAATGCTGGCTGTCGGAGGAAGATGACGTCAACCTGCTGGAGTATGTGATGAAGTTCAAAGAACGGCTGTCCACTGCTTTACAGCTGGCGAGAGAGAATTTAGGAGCTGCTCAGGAGAAGATGAAGACTTGGTATGATAAGAAGTCCAGGTTACGCCACTTTCAGCCAGGAGATCAGGTTTTGATTCTGCTACCGGTGCATGGGCAACCTCTTCAAGCCAAGTTTAGTGGTCCTTATTTCGTGGAGAAGAAACTCAGTGATGTCAACTATGTCATCGCCACACCAGATCGTAGAAAGAACAAGCAACTTTGTCACATCAACATGCTAAAGTTATATCACAGGCGGGACGAAAATAACCCAGTCTGCACTGTAGCTGTTCCACCCGAGTCTGCAAGTGAAGTTCTCCCATGCAGCATGAGCCTGAGTGATAGTTTGGGGAAGAATCCTGATATCATGAATGATCTCCAGACTAAGCTTTCTCATCTAGCTCCCGAGGAAAGGCAGGAGTTTTCGGCATTACTGCAGGAGTACCCGCAAGTGTTCCGTGCCACTCCAGGAAGAACCACTGTGTTGATGCATGATGTCGATGTTGGAGACGCAAAGCCAATTAAACTGCCTCCTTACCGTGTGAACCCAGTGAAAGTTCCTCTCATCCAGAAGGAGCTTGGCTACCTGTTGGACCACAAGATGATTGAGCCCTGTCAGAGCGAGTGGAGTTCTCCTGTCACTCTAGTCCCTAAGCCAGGTGGGTCACAGCGGCTTTGCATCGACTACAGACGTGTTAATCAGATAACCAAAACAGACACTTACCCTCTCCCTCGCGTGGAAGATTGCATAGACAAGATCGGAAAGGCTAGGTACATAAGTAAGTTTGATTTGTTAAAGGGATACTGGCAAGTACCTATGACTGAACGTGCTAGGGAGATCTCATGTTTTGTAACACTAGGAAAGACTTTTGCATGTTCTGTAATGCCATATGGTATGAAGAATGCACCAGCCACATTTCAGAAGCTCATGAATGTTGTAACAGAGGGTTTGGCAGGGTGTGTTGTTTATATTGATGATGTATTAATCTTCAGTGACAACTGGAAAGATCACCTATGCCATGTCAGTAAATTTCTTGAGCGTTTGGTTCAGGCTAATCTTGTAGCTAATTTATCAAAGTGTGAGTTTGGTCAAGCTAAAGTTCAGTACCTTGGGTACGTAATTGGTGATGGACATGTTGCACCACCAGGAGCTAAGGTTCAGGTTATAAGTGATCTTCCCAGACCTAAAAGTAGGAAAGAGCTACAAAGATTTTTGGGAATGGTAGGTTATTACAGGAGATTTGTTCTTAACTTTTCAATTCTTGTATCACCACTTACAGACCTACTGAAAAAGGGAGTTAAATTTGTCTGGACCGATAACTGTGAATCCTCTTTCAGCAAACTTAAAGCTATCCTATTAAGTCAGCCAGTGCTCGCTACTCCAAATTTTGCTAAGCCTTTTAAGATGGCTGTTGATGCAAGTGATACAGGAGCTGGGGCTGTTTTGCTGCAAGAGGATGATCAGGGTATTGAACACCCTGTATCTTATTACAGTAAGAAGTTCACTCCACCTCAAAAGAACTACTCAACTATTGAGAAAGAGCTTTTGGCCTTGATTTTGGGTTTACAGCATTTTTCATTTTATTTGTGTTCTGGTTTTGACCCCATAGTCATTTATACCGATCATAACCCACTGAAATTCCTTAGTAAGTTTAAAGATAAAAATCAGAGATTGACAAGATGGAGTCTACTTCTTCAGGAGTATTCATTAGACATACAACATGTCAAGGGGAAAGAAAATGTTATTGCAGATTGCTTATCTAGACTTTAGACAGATTGTTTTAGAGTAATAAGAAATTTCCTTTGTAAATTTCTTTTTCTTTGTGGGGAGGTGTTACATAGCCTATGATTTCATCATCCTTTGTATAATTCTAACGTACAGTATGCTGCATGTTTGATCACGATTCGCCTCGTGGCTTCCATAGTGACCAAGCTTCCGTGTTCTACCTCACTCCCCCTTCTCCTCCCTTATAGTAGAGTAAGTCGTTCTTTCTGTTGTTCAGAGCAGGAGTGTCAACTCTTTGTCCCCTATGGCTTCATTTGCGCGTCCTTCTTACAAGTTGTATCAAGCTCTGCCGGCCCCTATATAATGAGCTCAGTCTCTGCATTAATTGCCACTTAGATCTACTCCTCATTTTGTTCACATCTCTGTCCTCCCCTGTACAGTTGTTATTATTTTTGTGAGTGCTCAGGAAGTCTCCAACCATCTAGCTGCTGTGTAATTTGAGTATAAGTGTTATTACATTTTTTCTTGTACTGTATAGCATAAGGTGTTAATTCGTAGGCCTGGTGAGGTTTTTGTGATTCATGTGGAGTTTTTGATGTCAGCCATTGTTAATAATATTTTGTATCTGTAATAATATATCTTGCATTAACTGAGCATTATCCGGTTTTCTCATTTTATCAGGGCTGACTTAGATAAATTTACTCTTGCTAATTTCGTGTTAATAGAGGCTATTGCAGTTAACCATATATTTAACCTGTTTTTTGCCATTACATTATCCTTATGAGTCCTGAATGTTTAGTTGTTAGTTTGAGCATTAAACTTTAACTTGTAATTTTACCTAACTCTTTTGTTTTGAACCTGGAACTTTGCGGGACAGTAGTGATTTTAGTATTCTCACTTGAAGTGTTCATTATCTCTCTCTGTTCCGTAACATAAATTTGGCGACCTCTTATCAGGATATTCAGGATATTATCATAAGGATATTGCTTGATATTTTGTGACTGTGATTTATTCATGATGTCTACTATTACTACTCTTGATGAAGCCAAAGATTTTTTGTCAAATGTGCAAACAGTGTGTGATGTAGAAAACAGAACAAAGAATGAACTTAAGCTTGTTGCTCAACAATTGGGAATTGCTGTTCGCTCTCATCATTCTAAAGATCAAATTGTTGACATGATTAATGAAAGCTTGTTTAATGTAACTCCTCCAGATGAGCAAACGCAGATTGAAATAGCTAAGTTACAGCTAGCCCTGCAGGAGGCTCGTGCTAAGGAGGCTGAGTTTCAGGCAAATGCTAAGGAGGCTGAGTCTCAGGCTCGTATTCAGGAGGCACAGGCACAGGCTCAGGCACAAATTGAACTTGCTAGGATTCAGGCAGACCATGAGTATCGCATGAAACAAGGTGGAACTGGATCATCTAGCTCTGATGATTTTGATGTGGCTAAAAATGTTAAACTTGTCCCTCCTTTTAATGAATCTGATTTAACAAAGTATTTTCAGTTGTTTGAGAGGGTAGCTACAGGTTTTAATTGGCCCAAAAAGTATTGGCCAGTACTCCTTCAAACTGTTCTCACCGGTAAAGCTCAAGTAACTTATGCATCTTTGCCTCAGGATCAATCTGATAATTATGATGTAGTTAAGAGCTTGATTCTTAAGGCCTATGAGCTTGTTCCTGAAGCCTATAGAGTAAAATTTAGGACAACTTATAAGCAAGATAAGCAATCCCATGTTGAGTATGCAAAAATCAAAGAAGATCTGTTAGAGCAGTGGTTAAATTCTAAGAATGTAAATTCTGATTTTGATAAATTTAAGCAGATGATTTTGCTGGAGGACTTCAAAAGGTGTATTAATAAAGATGTAAGCCTATATCTTGATGAGAAAAGAATAGATAATTTGTCTGATGCTGCAGTTTTAGCTGATGAATATGTTCTCACTCACAAGAGATATTCTAAAGAAAAAGGAAAGCTGAGAGTAAGTACGTTGCCTCTACTCAGAGTACAGGTAACAGGAAAGAGAATAAAGATGATGTTTCTCAGGAAGTAAATACCAGCTCCACCTCTAGATTTCAGAAAAGTAAATGTACTTATTGTAGTAAGCTTGGTCATACTACGGAGAAATGTTTCAGGAGACAGCGTGATGTGAACAAAAAGGAGTCTTTAAATATTCAGTCAATTGGTCTAGTGTCCACCCTTGAGAGTTCCCAGAATTCTTTAACTGAGTTAACTGAACCTGCTTTGAGGGGTAAATTAAATTCTCATGATGAAGCTCCTCTTTTGAGCAGTAACGTGGGTGACACTCTCAAGAGTTCATGTGCTAATTTCCTGTCTGATGGTTTTGTCAGTCCTCTGGACAGTAATGACAGGAAATCAGTTAAAATATATCGTGATACAGGTGCTTGCCAATCCCTTATGCTGACCAGTGTTCTAGGCTCTAATGTTAATTCCTCTGATGAAACTGTAATCTTACAAGGTGTAGGGAATAATTACTTCTCTGTCCCTCTGTGCAGAGTGAATTTAGAGTCTGGTTTTGTTAATGGTTCCGTTATGGTTGGGTTGGTTGAGACACTCCCAATGTCAGGTGTAACTTTCTTACTTGGAAATGATATTGGTGGAAGTCAAGTGTGTCCAGCTCCTCAGTTGTCTAGTGAACCAGTGACTGCGACCCAGGATTGTGATGTCCCTGATGTGTTCTCTGCATGTGCTGTCACTAGGGCTAAGTCTAAAGTTACTGGTGACTTAGAGGATAATGATGATGATGATGTTATCCTAGCTGACACTTTTCTTGCTAATTTGGACCACTCACCAGATGAGGCAGTACCCCGTAGTGTTGATAATTTGTCTCGTCAAGAGTTGGTTGAGTTGCAGGTTGCTGACCCTGAGTTGAAAGGTCTAGCTAACTCTGCTTGCAGTGAGGAAGAGTCAGCTGGTGCTTCTACTTGTTATTATATAAAGTCAGGAGTACTTATGAGGAAGTGGAGACCCCCAACAGCATCAGCCGACTGTGAATGGGAGGTTGTACATCAAGTTGTCATCCCTCGTGTTTGTAGGCAGGATATCATTAGAGTGGCTCATGATTCCAGTTTGGCAGGACACCTTGGAGTGAGGAAGACTGTGGCACGCATTTTGAAACACTTCTACTGGCCAGGTATCTTCAGAGATGTTTCCTGGTATTGTAAGTCTTGTCACACCTGTCAAGTTGTGGGGAAGTGTAATCAGACCGAAAAGGTTGCACCTCTAGTTCCCATTCCTCCTTTTGAGGCGCCATTCACCCGTGTGTTGGTGGATATTGTGGGCCCTCTTCCTAAGACTTCTTCAGGATTTTCTTATGTGTTGACCCTGATTGATATGGCTACTCGTTATCCTGAAGCCATTCCACTTAGAAATATCTCAGCAAAGAACGTGGTTAAGGAAATGCTAGGGTTCTTCACAAAGTTTGGTCTGCCCAAGGAGGTACAGTCGGAAGTAATTTCATGTCAAATGTTTTCAAGCAGTCTCTGAAAGAGTTGGGCATCACCCAGATCACGTCTTCAGCTTACCATCCCCAGACCCAAGGAGCGTTGGAGAGATATCATCAAACACTCAAATCGATGCTCAAGAAATACTGTTTGGAACATCAGAAAGACTGGGATAAAGGTCTTCCATTCGTTGTATTTGCCGCAAGAGAATCTCCAAATGAATCACTGGGCTTCTCACCCTTTGAACTACTGTTTGGCCATGAAGTAAGAGGACCCCTTAAGCTACTCAAGGAATGCTGGCTGTCGGAGGAAGATGACGTCAACCTGCTGGAGTATGTGATGAAGTTCAAAGAACGGCTGTCCACTGCTTTACAGCTGGCGAGAGAGAATTTAGGAGCTGCTCAGGAGAAGATGAAGACTTGGTATGATAAGAAGTCCAGGTTACGCCACTTTCAGCCAGGAGATCAGGTTTTGATTCTGCTACCGGTGCATGGGCAACCTCTTCAAGCCAAGTTTAGTGGTCCTTATTTCGTGGAGAAGAAACTCAGTGATGTCAACTATGTCATCGCCACACCAGATCGTAGAAAGAACAAGCAACTTTGTCACATCAACATGCTAAAGTTATATCACAGGCGGGACGAAAATAACCCAGTCTGCACTGTAGCTGTTCCACCCGAGTCTGCAAGTGAAGTTCTCCCATGCAGCATGAGCCTGAGTGATAGTTTGGGGAAGAATCCTGATATCATGAATGATCTCCAGACTAAGCTTTCTCATCTAGCTCCCGAGGAAAGGCAGGAGTTTTCGGCATTACTGCAGGAGTACCCGCAAGTGTTCCGTGCCACTCCAGGAAGAACCACTGTGTTGATGCATGATGTCGATGTTGGAGACGCAAAGCCAATTAAACTGCCTCCTTACCGTGTGAACCCAGTGAAAGTTCCTCTCATCCAGAAGGAGCTTGGCTACCTGTTGGACCACAAGATGATTGAGCCCTGTCAGAGCGAGTGGAGTTCTCCTGTCACTCTAGTCCCTAAGCCAGGTGGGTCACAGCGGCTTTGCATCGACTACAGACGTGTTAATCAGATAACCAAAACAGACACTTACCCTCTCCCTCGCGTGGAAGATTGCATAGACAAGATCGGAAAGGCTAGGTACATAAGTAAGTTTGATTTGTTAAAGGGATACTGGCAAGTACCTATGACTGAACGTGCTAGGGAGATCTCATGTTTTGTAACACTAGGAAAGACTTTTGCATGTTCTGTAATGCCATATGGTATGAAGAATGCACCAGCCACATTTCAGAAGCTCATGAATGTTGTAACAGAGGGTTTGGCAGGGTGTGTTGTTTATATTGATGATGTATTAATCTTCAGTGACAACTGGAAAGATCACCTATGCCATGTCAGTAAATTTCTTGAGCGTTTGGTTCAGGCTAATCTTGTAGCTAATTTATCAAAGTGTGAGTTTGGTCAAGCTAAAGTTCAGTACCTTGGGTACGTAATTGGTGATGGACATGTTGCACCACCAGGAGCTAAGGTTCAGGTTATAAGTGATCTTCCCAGACCTAAAAGTAGGAAAGAGCTACAAAGATTTTTGGGAATGGTAGGTTATTACAGGAGATTTGTTCTTAACTTTTCAATTCTTGTATCACCACTTACAGACCTACTGAAAAAGGGAGTTAAATTTGTCTGGACCGATAACTGTGAATCCTCTTTCAGCAAACTTAAAGCTATCCTATTAAGTCAGCCAGTGCTCGCTACTCCAAATTTTGCTAAGCCTTTTAAGATGGCTGTTGATGCAAGTGATACAGGAGCTGGGGCTGTTTTGCTGCAAGAGGATGATCAGGGTATTGAACACCCTGTATCTTATTACAGTAAGAAGTTCACTCCACCTCAAAAGAACTACTCAACTATTGAGAAAGAGCTTTTGGCCTTGATTTTGGGTTTACAGCATTTTTCATTTTATTTGTGTTCTGGTTTTGACCCCATAGTCATTTATACCGATCATAACCCACTGAAATTCCTTAGTAAGTTTAAAGATAAAAATCAGAGATTGACAAGATGGAGTCTACTTCTTCAGGAGTATTCATTAGACATACAACATGTCAAGGGGAAAGAAAATGTTATTGCAGATTGCTTATCTAGACTTTAGACAGATTGTTTTAGAGTAATAAGAAATTTCCTTTGTAAATTTCTTTTTCTTTGTGGGGAGGTGTTACATAGCCTATGATTTCATCATCCTTTGTATAATTCTAACGTACAGTATGCTGCATGTTTGATCACGATTCGCCTCGTGGCTTCCATAGTGACCAGGCTTCCGTGTTCTACCTCACTCCCCCTTCTCCTCCCTTATAGTAGAGTAAGTCGTTCTTTCTGTTGTTCAGAGCAGGAGTGTCAACTCTTTGTCCCCTATGGCTTCATTTGCGCGTCCTTCTTACAAGTTGTATCAAGCTCTGCCGGCCCCTATATAATGAGCTCAGTCTCTGCATTAATTGCCACTTAGATCTACTCCTCATTTTGTTCACATCTCTGTCCTCCCCTGTACAGTTGTTATTATTTTTGTGAGTGCTCAGGAAGTCTCCAACCATCTAGCTGCTGTGTAATTTGAGTATAAGTGTTATTACATTTTTTCTTGTACTGTATAGCATAAGGTGTTAATTCGTAGGCCTGGTGAGGTTTTTGTGATTCATGTGGAGTTTTTGATGTCAGCCATTGTTAATAATATTTTGTATCTGTAATAATATATCTTGCATTAACTGAGCATTATCCGGTTTTCTCATTTTATCAGGGCTGACTTAGATAAATTTACTCTTGCTAATTTCGTGTTAATAGAGGCTATTGCAGTTAACCATATATTTAACCTGTTTTTTGCCATTACATTATCCTTATGAGTCCTGAATGTTTAGTTGTTAGTTTGAGCATTAAACTTTAACTTGTAATTTTACCTAACTCTTTTGTTTTGAACCTGGAACTTTGCGGGACAGTAGTGATTTTAGTATTCTCACTTGAAGTGTTCATTATCTCTCTCTGTTCCGTAACATAAATTTGGCGACCTCTTATCAGGATATTCAGGATATTATCATAAGGATATTGCTTGATATTTTGTGACTGTGATTTATTCATGATGTCTACTATTACTACGCTTGATGAAGCCAAAGATTTTTTGTCAAATGTGCAAACAGTGTGTGATGTAGAAAACAGAACAAAGAATGAACTTAAGCTTGTTGCTCAACAATTGGGAATTGCTGTTCGCTCTCATCATTCTAAAGATCAAATTGTTGGCATGATTAATGAAAGCTTGTTTAATGTAACTCCTCCAGATGAGCAAACGCAGATTGAAATAGCTAAGTTACAGCTAGCCCTGCAGGAGGCTCGTGCTAAGGAGGCTGAGTTTCAGGCAAATGCTAAGGAGGCTGAGTCTCAGGCTCGTATTCAGGAGGCACAGGCACAGGCTCAGGCACAAATTGAACTTGCTAGGATTCAGGCAGACCATGAGTATCGCATGAAACAAGGTGGAACTGGATCATCTAGCTCTGATGATTTTGATGTGGCTAAAAATGTTAAACTTGTCCCTCCTTTTAATGAATCTGATTTAACAAAGTATTTTCAGTTGTTTGAGAGGGTAGCTACAGGTTTTAATTGGCCCAAAAAGTATTGGCCAGTACTCCTTCAAACTGTTCTCACCGGTAAAGCTCAAGTAACTTATGCATCTTTGCCTCAGGATCAATCTGATAATTATGATGTAGTTAAGAGCTTGATTCTTAAGGCCTATGAGCTTGTTCCTGAAGCCTATAGAGTAAAATTTAGGACAACTTATAAGCAAGATAAGCAATCCCATGTTGAGTATGCAAAAATCAAAGAAGATCTGTTAGAGCAGTGGTTAAATTCTAAGAATGTAAATTCTGATTTTGATAAATTTAAGCAGATGATTTTGCTGGAGGACTTCAAAAGGTGTATTAATAAAGATGTAAGCCTATATCTTGATGAGAAAAGAATAGATAATTTGTCTGATGCTGCAGTTTTAGCTGATGAATATGTTCTCACTCACAAGAGATATTCTAAAGAAAAAGGAAAGCTGAGAGTAAGTACGTTGCCTCTACTCAGAGTACAGGTAACAGGAAAGAGAATAAAGATGATGTTTCTCAGGAAGTAAATACCAGCTCCACCTCTAGATTTCAGAAAAGTAAATGTACTTATTGTAGTAAGCTTGGTCATACTACGGAGAAATGTTTCAGGAGACAGCGTGATGTGAACAAAAAGGAGTCTTTAAATATTCAGTCAATTGGTCTAGTGTCCACCCTTGAGAGTTCCCAGAATTCTTTAACTGAGTTAACTGAACCTGCTTTGAGGGGTAAATTAAATTCTCATGATGAAGCTCCTCTTTTGAGCAGTAACGTGGGTGACACTCTCAAGAGTTCATGTGCTAATTTCCTGTCTGATGGTTTTGTCAGTCCTCTGGACAGTAATGACAGGAAATCAGTTAAAATATATCGTGATACAGGTGCTTGCCAATCCCTTATGCTGACCAGTGTTCTAGGCTCTAATGTTAATTCCTCTGATGAAACTGTAATCTTACAAGGTGTAGGGAATAATTACTTCTCTGTCCCTCTGTGCAGAGTGAATTTAGAGTCTGGTTTTGTTAATGGTTCCGTTATGGTTGGGTTGGTTGAGACACTCCCAATGTCAGGTGTAACTTTCTTACTTGGAAATGATATTGGTGGAAGTCAAGTGTGTCCAGCTCCTCAGTTGTCTAGTGAACCAGTGACTGCGACCCAGGATTGTGATGTCCCTGATGTGTTCTCTGCATGTGCTGTCACTAGGGCTAAGTCTAAAGTTACTGGTGACTTAGAGGATAATGATGATGATGATGTTATCCTAGCTGACACTTTTCTTGCTAATTTGGACCACTCACCAGATGAGGCAGTACCCCGTAGTGTTGATAATTTGTCTCGTCAAGAGTTGGTTGAGTTGCAGGTTGCTGACCCTGAGTTGAAAGGTCTAGCTAACTCTGCTTGCAGTGAGGAAGAGTCAGCTGGTGCTTCTACTTGTTATTATATAAAGTCAGGAGTACTTATGAGGAAGTGGAGACCCCCAACAGCATCAGCCGACTGTGAATGGGAGGTTGTACATCAAGTTGTCATCCCTCGTGTTTGTAGGCAGGATATCATTAGAGTGGCTCATGATTCCAGTTTGGCAGGACACCTTGGAGTGAGGAAGACTGTGGCACGCATTTTGAAACACTTCTACTGGCCAGGTATCTTCAGAGATGTTTCCTGGTATTGTAAGTCTTGTCACACCTGTCAAGTTGTGGGGAAGTGTAATCAGACCGAAAAGGTTGCACCTCTAGTTCCCATTCCTCCTTTTGAGGCGCCATTCACCCGTGTGTTGGTGGATATTGTGGGCCCTCTTCCTAAGACTTCTTCAGGATTTTCTTATGTGTTGACCCTGATTGATATGGCTACTCGTTATCCTGAAGCCATTCCACTTAGAAATATCTCAGCAAAGAACGTGGTTAAGGAAATGCTAGGGTTCTTCACAAAGTTTGGTCTGCCCAAGGAGGTACAGTCAGACCGGGGAAGTAATTTCATGTCAAATGTTTTCAAGCAGTCTCTGAAAGAGTTGGGCATCACCCAGATCACGTCTTCAGCTTACCATCCCCAGACCCAAGGAGCGTTGGAGAGATATCATCAAACACTCAAATCGATGCTCAAGAAATACTGTTTGGAACATCAGAAAGACTGGGATAAAGGTCTTCCATTCGTTGTATTTGCCGCAAGAGAATCTCCAAATGAATCACTGGGCTTCTCACCCTTTGAACTACTGTTTGGCCATGAAGTAAGAGGACCCCTTAAGCTACTCAAGGAATGCTGGCTGTCGGAGGAAGATGACGTCAACCTGCTGGAGTATGTGATGAAGTTCAAAGAACGGCTGTCCACTGCTTTACAGCTGGCGAGAGAGAATTTAGGAGCTGCTCAGGAGAAGATGAAGACTTGGTATGATAAGAAGTCCAGGTTACGCCACTTTCAGCCAGGAGATCAGGTTTTGATTCTGCTACCGGTGCATGGGCAACCTCTTCAAGCCAAGTTTAGTGGTCCTTATTTCGTGGAGAAGAAACTCAGTGATGTCAACTATGTCATCGCCACACCAGATCGTAGAAAGAACAAGCAACTTTGTCACATCAACATGCTAAAGTTATATCACAGGCGGGACGAAAATAACCCAGTCTGCACTGTAGCTGTTCCACCCGAGTCTGCAAGTGAAGTTCTCCCATGCAGCATGAGCCTGAGTGATAGTTTGGGGAAGAATCCTGATATCATGAATGATCTCCAGACTAAGCTTTCTCATCTAGCTCCCGAGGAAAGGCAGGAGTTTTCGGCATTACTGCAGGAGTACCCGCAAGTGTTCCGTGCCACTCCAGGAAGAACCACTGTGTTGATGCATGATGTCGATGTTGGAGACGCAAAGCCAATTAAACTGCCTCCTTACCGTGTGAACCCAGTGAAAGTTCCTCTCATCCAGAAGGAGCTTGGCTACCTGTTGGACCACAAGATGATTGAGCCCTGTCAGAGCGAGTGGAGTTCTCCTGTCACTCTAGTCCCTAAGCCAGGTGGGTCACAGCGGCTTTGCATCGACTACAGACGTGTTAATCAGATAACCAAAACAGACACTTACCCTCTCCCTCGCGTGGAAGATTGCATAGACAAGATCGGAAAGGCTAGGTACATAAGTAAGTTTGATTTGTTAAAGGGATACTGGCAAGTACCTATGACTGAACGTGCTAGGGAGATCTCATGTTTTGTAACACTAGGAAAGACTTTTGCATGTTCTGTAATGCCATATGGTATGAAGAATGCACCAGCCACATTTCAGAAGCTCATGAATGTTGTAACAGAGGGTTTGGCAGGGTGTGTTGTTTATATTGATGATGTATTAATCTTCAGTGACAACTGGAAAGATCACCTATGCCATGTCAGTAAATTTCTTGAGCGTTTGGTTCAGGCTAATCTTGTAGCTAATTTATCAAAGTGTGAGTTTGGTCAAGCTAAAGTTCAGTACCTTGGGTACGTAATTGGTGATGGACATGTTGCACCACCAGGAGCTAAGGTTCAGGTTATAAGTGATCTTCCCAGACCTAAAAGTAGGAAAGAGCTACAAAGATTTTTGGGAATGGTAGGTTATTACAGGAGATTTGTTCTTAACTTTTCAATTCTTGTATCACCACTTACAGACCTACTGAAAAAGGGAGTTAAATTTGTCTGGACCGATAACTGTGAATCCTCTTTCAGCAAACTTAAAGCTATCCTATTAAGTCAGCCAGTGCTCGCTACTCCAAATTTTGCTAAGCCTTTTAAGATGGCTGTTGACGCAAGTGATACAGGAGCTGGGGCTGTTTTGCTGCAAGAGGATGATCAGGGTATTGAACACCCTGTATCTTATTACAGTAAGAAGTTCACTCCACCTCAAAAGAACTACTCAACTATTGAGAAAGAGCTTTTGGCCTTGATTTTGGGTTTACAGCATTTTTCATTTTATTTGTGTTCTGGTTTTGACCCCATAGTCATTTATACCGATCATAACCCACTGAAATTCCTTAGTAAGTTTAAAGATAAAAATCAGAGATTGACAAGATGGAGTCTACTTCTTCAGGAGTATTCATTAGACATACAACATGTCAAGGGGAAAGAAAATGTTATTGCAGATTGCTTATCTAGACTTTAGACAGATTGTTTTAGAGTAATAAGAAATTTCCTTTGTAAATTTCTTTTTCTTTGTGGGGAGGTGTTACATAGCCTATGATTTCATCATCCTTTGTATAATTCTAACGTACAGTATGCTGCATGTTTGATCACGATTCGCCTCGTGGCTTCCATAGTGACCAAGCTTCCGTGTTCTACCTCACTCCCCCTTCTCCTCCCTTATAGTAGAGTAAGTCGTTCTTTCTGTTGTTCAGAGCAGGATTGTCAACTCTTTGTCCCCTATGGCTTCATTTGCGCGTCCTTCTTACAAGTTGTATCAAGCTCTGCCGGCCCCTATATAATGAGCTCAGTCTCTGCATTAATTGCCACTTAGATCTACTCCTCATTTTGTTCACATCTCTGTCCTCCCCTGTACAGTTGTTATTATTTTTGTGAGTGCTCAGGAAGTCTCTAACCATCTAGCTGCTGTGTAATTTGAGTATAAGTGTTATTACATTTTTTCTTGTACTGTATAGCATAAGGTGTTAATTCGTAGGCCTGGTGAGGTTTTTGTGATTCATGTGGAGTTTTTGATGTCAGCCATTGTTAATAATATTTTGTATCTGTAATAATATATCTTGCATTAACTGAGCATTATCCGGTTTTCTCATTTTATCAGGGCTGACTTAGATAAATTTACTCTTGCTAATTTCGTGTTAATAGAGGCTATTGCAGTTAACCATATATTTAACCTGTTTTTTGCCATTACATTATCCTTATGAGTCCTGAATGTTTAGTTGTTAGTTTGAGCATTAAACTTTAACTTGTAATTTTACCTAACTCTTTTGTTTTGAACCTGGAACTTTGCGGGACAGTAGTGATTTTAGTATTCTCACTTGAAGTGTTCATTATCTCTCTCTGTTCCGTAACATAAATTTGGCGACCTCTTATCAGGATATTCAGGATATTATCATAAGGATATTGCTTGATATTTTGTGACTGTGATTTATTCATGATGTCTACTATTACTACGCTTGATGAAGCCAAAGATTTTTTGTCAAATGTGCAAACAGTGTGTGATGTAGAAAACAGAACAAAGAATGAACTTAAGCTTGTTGCTCAACAATTGGGAATTGCTGTTCGCTCTCATCATTCTAAAGATCAAATTGTTGACATGATTAATAAAAGCTTGTTTAATGTAACTCCTCCAGATGAGCAAACGCAGATTGAAATAGCTAAGTTACAGCTAGCCCTGCAGGAGGCTCGTGCTAAGGAGGCTGAGTTTCAGGCAAATGCTAAGGAGGCTGAGTCTCAGGCTCGTATTCAGGAGGCACAGGCACAGGCTCAGGCACAAATTGAACTTGCTAGGATTCAGGCAGACCATGAGTATCGCATGAAACAAGGTGGAACTGGATCATCTAGCTCTGATGATTTTGATGTGGCTAAAAATGTTAAACTTGTCCCTCCTTTTAATGAATCTGATTTAACAAAGTATTTTCAGTTGTTTGAGAGGGTAGCTACAGGTTTTAATTGGCCCAAAAAGTATTGGCCAGTACTCCTTCAAACTGTTCTCACCGGTAAAGCTCAAGTAACTTATGCATCTTTGCCTCAGGATCAATCTGATAATTATGATGTAGTTAAGAGCTTGATTCTTAAGGCCTATGAGCTTGTTCCTGAAGCCTATAGAGTAAAATTTAGGACAACTTATAAGCAAGATAAGCAATCCCATGTTGAGTATGCAAAAATCAAAGAAGATCTGTTAGAGCAGTGGTTAAATTCTAAGAATGTGGATTCTGATTTTGATAAATTTAAGCAGATGATTTTGCTGGAGGACTTCAAAAGGTGTATTAATAAAGATGTAAGCCTATATCTTGATGAGAAAAGAATAGATAATTTGTCTGATGCTGCAGTTTTAGCTGATGAATATGTTCTCACTCACAAGAGATATTCTAAAGAAAAAAGGAAAGCTGAGAGTAAGTACGTTGCCTCTACTCAGAGTACAGGTAACAGGAAAGAGAATAAAGATGATGTTTCTCAGGAAGTAAATACCAGCTCCACCTCTAGATTTCAGAAAAGTAAATGTACTTATTGTAGTAAGCTTGGTCATACTACGGAGAAATGTTTCAGGAGACAGCGTGATGTGAACAAAAAGGAGTCTTTAAATATTCAGTCAATTGGTCTAGTGTCCACCCTTGAGAGTTCCCAGAATTCTTTAACTGAGTTAACTGAACCTGCTTTGAGGGGTAAATTAAATTCTCATGATGAAGCTCCTCTTTTGAGCAGTAACGTGGGTGACACTCTCAAGAGTTCATGTGCTAATTTCCTGTCTGATGGTTTTGTCAGTCCTCTGGACAGTAATGACAGGAAATCAGTTAAAATATATCGTGATACAGGTGCTTGCCAATCCCTTATGCTGACCAGTGTTCTAGGCTCTAATGTTAATTCCTCTGATGAAACTGTAATCTTACAAGGTGTAGGGAATAATTACTTCTCTGTCCCTCTGTGCAGAGTGAATTTAGAGTCTGGTTTTGTTAATGGTTCCGTTATGGTTGGGTTGGTTGAGACACTCCCAATGTCAGGTGTAACTTTCTTACTTGGAAATGATATTGGTGGAAGTCAAGTGTGTCCAGCTCCTCAGTTGTCTAGTGAACCAGTGACTGCGACCCAGGATTGTGATGTCCCTGATGTGTTCTCTGCATGTGCTGTCACTAGGGCTAAGTCTAAAGTTACTGGTGACTTAGAGGATAATGATGATGATGATGTTATCCTAGCTGACACTTTTCTTGCTAATTTGGACCACTCACCAGATGAGGCAGTACCCCGTAGTGTTGATAATTTGTCTCGTCAAGAGTTGGTTGAGTTGCAGGTTGCTGACCCTGAGTTGAAAGGTCTAGCTAACTCTGCTTGCAGTGAGGAAGAGTCAGCTGGTGCTTCTACTTGTTATTATATAAAGTCAGGAGTACTTATGAGGAAGTGGAGACCCCCAACAGCATCAGCCGACTGTGAATGGGAGGTTGTACATCAAGTTGTCATCCCTCGTGTTTGTAGGCAGGATATCATTAGAGTGGCTCATGATTCCAGTTTGGCAGGACACCTTGGAGTGAGGAAGACTGTGGCACGCATTTTGAAACACTTCTACTGGCCAGGTATCTTCAGAGATGTTTCCTGGTATTGTAAGTCTTGTCACACCTGTCAAGTTGTGGGGAAGTGTAATCAGACCGAAAAGGTTGCACCTCTAGTTCCCATTCCTCCTTTTGAGGCGCCATTCACCCGTGTGTTGGTGGATATTGTGGGCCCTCTTCCTAAGACTTCTTCAGGATTTTCTTATGTGTTGACCCTGATTGATATGGCTACTCGTTATCCTGAAGCCATTCCACTTAGAAATATCTCAGCAAAGAACGTGGTTAAGGAAATGCTAGGGTTCTTCACAAAGTTTGGTCTGCCCAAGGAGGTACAGTCAGACCGGGGAAGTAATTTCATGTCAAATGTTTTCAAGCAGTCTCTGAAAGAGTTGGGCATCACCCAGATCACGTCTTCAGCTTACCATCCCCAGACCCAAGGAGCGTTGGAGAGATATCATCAAACACTCAAATCGATGCTCAAGAAATACTGTTTGGAACATCAGAAAGACTGGGATAAAGGTCTTCCATTCGTTGTATTTGCCGCAAGAGAATCTCCAAATGAATCACTGGGCTTCTCACCCTTTGAACTACTGTTTGGCCATGAAGTAAGAGGACCCCTTAAGCTACTCAAGGAATGCTGGCTGTCGGAGGAAGATGACGTCAACCTGCTGGAGTATGTGATGAAGTTCAAAGAACGGCTGTCCACTGCTTTACAGCTGGCGAGAGAGAATTTAGGAGCTGCTCAGGAGAAGATGAAGACTTGGTATGATAAGAAGTCCAGGTTACGCCACTTTCAGCCAGGAGATCAGGTTTTGATTCTGCTACCGGTGCATGGGCAACCTCTTCAAGCCAAGTTTAGTGGTCCTTATTTCGTGGAGAAGAAACTCAGTGATGTCAACTATGTCATCGCCACACCAGATCGTAGAAAGAACAAGCAACTTTGTCACATCAACATGCTAAAGTTATATCACAGGCGGGACGAAAATAACCCAGTCTGCACTGTAGCTGTTCCACCCGAGTCTGCAAGTGAAGTTCTCCCATGCAGCATGAGCCTGAGTGATAGTTTGGGGAAGAATCCTGATATCATGAATGATCTCCAGACTAAGCTTTCTCATCTAGCTCCCGAGGAAAGGCAGGAGTTTTCGGCATTACTGCAGGAGTACCCGCAAGTGTTCCGTGCCACTCCAGGAAGAACCACTGTGTTGATGCATGATGTCGATGTTGGAGACGCAAAGCCAATTAAACTGCCTCCTTACCGTGTGAACCCAGTGAAAGTTCCTCTCATCCAGAAGGAGCTTGGCTACCTGTTGGACCACAAGATGATTGAGCCCTGTCAGAGCGAGTGGAGTTCTCCTGTCACTCTAGTCCCTAAGCCAGGTGGGTCACAGCGGCTTTGCATCGACTACAGACGTGTTAATCAGATAACCAAAACAGACACTTACCCTCTCCCTCGCGTGGAAGATTGCATAGACAAGATCGGAAAGGCTAGGTACATAAGTAAGTTTGATTTGTTAAAGGGATACTGGCAAGTACCTATGACTGAACGTGCTAGGGAGATCTCATGTTTTGTAACACTAGGAAAGACTTTTGCATGTTCTGTAATGCCATATGGTATGAAGAATGCACCAGCCACATTTCAGAAGCTCATGAATGTTGTAACAGAGGGTTTGGCAGGGTGTGTTGTTTATATTGATGATGTATTAATCTTCAGTGACAACTGGAAAGATCACCTATGCCATGTCAGTAAATTTCTTGAGCGTTTGGTTCAGGCTAATCTTGTAGCTAATTTATCAAAGTGTGAGTTTGGTCAAGCTAAAGTTCAGTACCTTGGGTACGTAATTGGTGATGGACATGTTGCACCACCAGGAGCTAAGGTTCAGGTTATAAGTGATCTTCCCAGACCTAAAAGTAGGAAAGAGCTACAAAGATTTTTGGGAATGGTAGGTTATTACAGGAGATTTGTTCTTAACTTTTCAATTCTTGTATCACCACTTACAGACCTACTGAAAAAGGGAGTTAAATTTGTCTGGACCGATAACTGTGAATCCTCTTTCAGCAAACTTAAAGCTATCCTATTAAGTCAGCCAGTGCTCGCTACTCCAAATTTTGCTAAGCCTTTTAAGATGGCTGTTGATGCAAGTGATACAGGAGCTGGGGCTGTTTTGCTGCAAGAGGATGATCAGGGTATTGAACACCCTGTATCTTATTACAGTAAGAAGTTCACTCCACCTCAAAAGAACTACTCAACTATTGAGAAAGAGCTTTTGGCCTTGATTTTGGGTTTACAGCATTTTTCATTTTATTTGTGTTCTGGTTTTGACCCCATAGTCATTTATACCGATCATAACCCACTGAAATTCCTTAGTAAGTTTAAAGATAAAAATCAGAGATTGACAAGATGGAGTCTACTTCTTCAGGAGTATTCATTAGACATACAACATGTCAAGGGGAAAGAAAATGTTATTGCAGATTGCTTATCTAGACTTTAGACAGATTGTTTTAGAGTAATAAGAAATTTCCTTTGTAAATTTCTTTTTCTTTGTGGGGAGGTGTTACATAGCCTATGATTTCATCATCCTTTGTATAATTCTAACGTACAGTATGCTGCATGTTTGATCACGATTCGCCTCGTGGCTTCCATAGTGACCAAGCTTCCGTGTTCTACCTCACTCCCCCTTCTCCTCCCTTATAGTAGAGTAAGTCGTTCTTTCTGTTGTTCAGAGCAGGATTGTCAACTCTTTGTCCCCTATGGCTTCATTTGCGCGTCCTTCTTACAAGTTGTATCAAGCTCTGCCGGCCCCTATATAATGAGCTCAGTCTCTGCATTAATTGCCACTTAGATCTACTCCTCATTTTGTTCACATCTCTGTCCTCCCCTGTACAGTTGTTATTATTTTTGTGAGTGCTCAGGAAGTCTCCAACCATCTAGCTGCTGTGTAATTTGAGTATAAGTGTTATTACATTTTTTCTTGTACTGTATAGCATAAGGTGTTAATTCGTAGGCCTGGTGAGGTTTTTGTGATTCATGTGGAGTTTTTGATGTCAGCCATTGTTAATAATATTTTGTATCTGTAATAATATATCTTGCATTAACTGAGCATTATCCGGTTTTCTCATTTTATCAGGGCTGACTTAGATAAATTTACTCTTGCTAATTTCGTGTTAATAGAGGCTATTGCAGTTAACCATATATTTAACCTGTTTTTTGCCATTACATTATCCTTATGAGTCCTGAATGTTTAGTTGTTAGTTTGAGCATTAAACTTTAACTTGTAATTTTACCTAACTCTTTTGTTTTGAACCTGGAACTTTGCGGGACAGTAGTGATTTTTAGTATTCTCACTTGAAGTGTTCATTATCTCTCTCTGTTCCGTAACATAAATTTGGCGACCTCTTATCAGGATATTCAGGATATTATCATAAGGATATTGCTTGATATTTTGTGACTGTGATTTATTCATGATGTCTACTATTACTACTCTTGATGAAGCCAAAGATTTTTTGTCAAATGTGCAAACAGTGTGTGATGTAGAAAACAGAACAAAGAATGAACTTAAGCTTGTTGCTCAACAATTGGGAATTGCTGTTCGCTCTCATCATTCTAAAGATCAAATTGTTGACATGATTAATAAAAGCTTGTTTAATGTAACTCCTCCAGATGAGCAAACGCAGATTGAAATAGCTAAGTTACAGCTAGCCCTGCAGGAGGCTCGTGCTAAGGAGGCTGAGTTTCAGGCAAATGCTAAGGAGGCTGAGTCTCAGGCTCGTATTCAGGAGGCACAGGCACAGGCACAGGCTCAGGCACAAATTGAACTTGCTAGGATTCAGGCAGACCATGAGTATCGCATGAAACAAGGTGGAACTGGATCATCTAGCTCTGATGATTTTGATGTGGCTAAAAATGTTAAACTTGTCCCTCCTTTTAATGAATCTGATTTAACAAAGTATTTTCAGTTGTTTGAGAGGGTAGCTACAGGTTTTAATTGGCCCAAAAAGTATTGGCCAGTACTCCTTCAAACTGTTCTCACCGGTAAAGCTCAAGTAACTTATGCATCTTTGCCTCAGGATCAATCTGATAATTATGATGTAGTTAAGAGCTTGATTCTTAAGGCCTATGAGCTTGTTCCTGAAGCCTATAGAGTAAAATTTAGGACAACTTATAAGCAAGATAAGCAATCCCATGTTGAGTATGCAAAAATCAAAGAAGATCTGTTAGAGCAGTGGTTAAATTCTAAGAATGTGGATTCTGATTTTGATAAATTTAAGCAGATGATTTTGCTGGAGGACTTCAAAAGGTGTATTAATAAAGATGTAAGCCTATATCTTGATGAGAAAAGAATAGATAATTTGTCTGATGCTGCAGTTTTAGCTGATGAATATGTTCTCACTCACAAGAGATATTCTAAAGAAAAAGGAAAGCTGAGAGTAAGTACGTTGCCTCTACTCAGAGTACAGGTAACAGGAAAGAGAATAAAGATGATGTTTCTCAGGAAGTAAATACCAGCTCCACCTCTAGATTTCAGAAAAGTAAATGTACTTATTGTAGTAAGCTTGGTCATACTACGGAGAAATGTTTCAGGAGACAGCGTGATGTGAACAAAAAGGAGTCTTTAAATATTCAGTCAATTGGTCTAGTGTCCACCCTTGAGAGTTCCCAGAATTCTTTAACTGAGTTAACTGAACCTGCTTTGAGGGGTAAATTAAATTCTCATGATGAAGCTCCTCTTTTGAGCAGTAACGTGGGTGACACTCTCAAGAGTTCATGTGCTAATTTCCTGTCTGATGGTTTTGTCAGTCCTCTGGACAGTAATGACAGGAAATCAGTTAAAATATATCGTGATACAGGTGCTTGCCAATCCCTTATGCTGACCAGTGTTCTAGGCTCTAATGTTAATTCCTCTGATGAAACTGTAATCTTACAAGGTGTAGGGAATAATTACTTCTCTGTCCCTCTGTGCAGAGTGAATTTAGAGTCTGGTTTTGTTAATGGTTCCGTTATGGTTGGGTTGGTTGAGACACTCCCAATGTCAGGTGTAACTTTCTTACTTGGAAATGATATTGGTGGAAGTCAAGTGTGTCCAGCTCCTCAGTTGTCTAGTGAACCAGTGACTGCGACCCAGGATTGTGATGTCCCTGATGTGTTCTCTGCATGTGCTGTCACTAGGGCTAAGTCTAAAGTTACTGGTGACTTAGAGGATAATGATGATGATGATGTTATCCTAGCTGACACTTTTCTTGCTAATTTGGACCACTCACCAGATGAGGCAGTACCCCGTAGTGTTGATAATTTGTCTCGTCAAGAGTTGGTTGAGTTGCAGGTTGCTGACCCTGAGTTGAAAGGTCTAGCTAACTCTGCTTGCAGTGAGGAAGAGTCAGCTGGTGCTTCTACTTGTTATTATATAAAGTCAGGAGTACTTATGAGGAAGTGGAGACCCCCAACAGCATCAGCCGACTGTGAATGGGAGGTTGTACATCAAGTTGTCATCCCTCGTGTTTGTAGGCAGGATATCATTAGAGTGGCTCATGATTCCAGTTTGGCAGGACACCTTGGAGTGAGGAAGACTGTGGCACGCATTTTGAAACACTTCTACTGGCCAGGTATCTTCAGAGATGTTTCCTGGTATTGTAAGTCTTGTCACACCTGTCAAGTTGTGGGGAAGTGTAATCAGACCGAAAAGGTTGCACCTCTAGTTCCCATTCCTCCTTTTGAGGCGCCATTCACCCGTGTGTTGGTGGATATTGTGGGCCCTCTTCCTAAGACTTCTTCAGGATTTTCTTATGTGTTGACCCTGATTGATATGGCTACTCGTTATCCTGAAGCCATTCCACTTAGAAATATCTCAGCAAAGAACGTGGTTAAGGAAATGCTAGGGTTCTTCACAAAGTTTGGTCTGCCCAAGGAGGTACAGTCAGACCGGGGAAGTAATTTCATGTCAAATGTTTTCAAGCAGTCTCTGAAAGAGTTGGGCATCACCCAGATCACGTCTTCAGCTTACCATCCCCAGACCCAAGGAGCGTTGGAGAGATATCATCAAACACTCAAATCGATGCTCAAGAAATACTGTTTGGAACATCAGAAAGACTGGGATAAAGGTCTTCCATTCGTTGTATTTGCCGCAAGAGAATCTCCAAATGAATCACTGGGCTTCTCACCCTTTGAACTACTGTTTGGCCATGAAGTAAGAGGACCCCTTAAGCTACTCAAGGAATGCTGGCTGTCGGAGGAAGATGACGTCAACCTGCTGGAGTATGTGATGAAGTTCAAAGAACGGCTGTCCACTGCTTTACAGCTGGCGAGAGAGAATTTAGGAGCTGCTCAGGAGAAGATGAAGACTTGGTATGATAAGAAGTCCAGGTTACGCCACTTTCAGCCAGGAGATCAGGTTTTGATTCTGCTACCGGTGCATGGGCAACCTCTTCAAGCCAAGTTTAGTGGTCCTTATTTCGTGGAGAAGAAACTCAGTGATGTCAACTATGTCATCGCCACACCAGATCGTAGAAAGAACAAGCAACTTTGTCACATCAACATGCTAAAGTTATATCACAGGCGGGACGAAAATAACCCAGTCTGCACTGTAGCTGTTCCACCCGAGTCTGCAAGTGAAGTTCTCCCATGCAGCATGAGCCTGAGTGATAGTTTGGGGAAGAATCCTGATATCATGAATGATCTCCAGACTAAGCTTTCTCATCTAGCTCCCGAGGAAAGGCAGGAGTTTTCGGCATTACTGCAGGAGTACCCGCAAGTGTTCCGTGCCACTCCAGGAAGAACCACTGTGTTGATGCATGATGTCGATGTTGGAGACGCAAAGCCAATTAAACTGCCTCCTTACCGTGTGAACCCAGTGAAAGTTCCTCTCATCCAGAAGGAGCTTGGCTACCTGTTGGACCACAAGATGATTGAGCCCTGTCAGAGCGAGTGGAGTTCTCCTGTCACTCTAGTCCCTAAGCCAGGTGGGTCACAGCGGCTTTGCATCGACTACAGACGTGTTAATCAGATAACCAAAACAGACACTTACCCTCTCCCTCGCGTGGAAGATTGCATAGACAAGATCGGAAAGGCTAGGTACATAAGTAAGTTTGATTTGTTAAAGGGATACTGGCAAGTACCTATGACTGAACGTGCTAGGGAGATCTCATGTTTTGTAACACTAGGAAAGACTTTTGCATGTTCTGTAATGCCATATGGTATGAAGAATGCACCAGCCACATTTCAGAAGCTCATGAATGTTGTAACAGAGGGTTTGGCAGGGTGTGTTGTTTATATTGATGATGTATTAATCTTCAGTGACAACTGGAAAGATCACCTATGCCATGTCAGTAAATTTCTTGAGCGTTTGGTTCAGGCTAATCTTGTAGCTAATTTATCAAAGTGTGAGTTTGGTCAAGCTAAAGTTCAGTACCTTGGGTACGTAATTGGTGATGGACACGTTGCACCACCAGCAGCTAAGGTTCAGGTTATAAGTGATCTTCCCAGACCTAAAAGTAGGAAAGAGCTACAAAGATTTTTGGGAATGGTAGGTTATTACAGGAGATTTGTTCTTAACTTTTCAATTCTTGTATCACCACTTACAGACCTACTGAAAAAGGGAGTTAAATTTGTCTGGACCGATAACTGTGAATCCTCTTTCAGCAAACTTAAAGCTATCCTATTAAGTCAGCCAGTGCTCGCTACTCCAAATTTTGCTAAGCCTTTTAAGATGGCTGTTGATGCAAGTGATACAGGAGCTGGGGCTGTTTTGCTGCAAGAGGATGATCAGGGTATTGAACACCCTGTATCTTATTACAGTAAGAAGTTCACTCCACCTCAAAAGAACTACTCAACTATTGAGAAAGAGCTTTTGGCCTTGATTTTGGGTTTACAGCATTTTTCATTTTATTTGTGTTCTGGTTTTGACCCCATAGTCATTTATACCGATCATAACCCACTGAAATTCCTTAGTAAGTTTAAAGATAAAAATCAGAGATTGACAAGATGGAGTCTACTTCTTCAGGAGTATTCATTAGACATACAACATGTCAAGGGGAAAGAAAATGTTATTGCAGATTGCTTATCTAGACTTTAGACAGATTGTTTTAGAGTAATAAGAAATTTCCTTTGTAAATTTCTTTTTCTTTGTGGGGAGGTGTTACATAGCCTATGATTTCATCATCCTTTGTATAATTCTAACTTACAGTATGCTGCATGTTTGATCACGATTCGCCTCGTGGCTTCCATAGTGACCAGGCTTGCGTGTTCTACCTCACACCCCCTTCTCCCCCTTATAGTAGAGTAAGTCGTTCTTTCTGTTGTTCAGAGCAGGATTGTCAACTCTTTGTCCCCTATGGCTTCATTTGTGCGTCCTTCTTACAAGTTGTATCAAGCTCTGCTGGCCCCTATATAATGAGCTCAGTCTCTGCATTAATTGCCACTTAGATCTACTCCTCATTTTGTTCACATCTCTGTCCTCCCCTGTACAGTTGTTATTATTTTTGTGAGTGCTCAGGAAGTCTCCAACCATCTAGCAGCTGTGTAATTTGAGTATAAGTGTTATTGCATTTTTTCTTGTACTGTATAGCATGAGGTGTTGATTCGTAGACCTAGTGAGGTTTTTGTGATTCATGTGTTTTGGGTGCAAGCCATTATTAATAATATTTTGTATCGGATGAAGTGCCCCACCCCGTAAAGAGAGAACTAACTGAAAAAGCAAATAAAGCGCCTCGGACCCGGACGGACCATACGTTGACGACTAAGGAACGGACAAAGGACATTCTGATGGTAGGAACGTGGAATGTGAGAGGAGTGAATGATGATGCTAAGAAAGAGAGAGATTGTCCAGGTAGCTTGAGGATGCAAAAGTGGATATAAGTGGATTGGACTGAAACTAAATGGGATGGTGAAAGGATGAGAGAAAGGGAATATTGTGTAGGTATATGTGCGGGAGTCAGTGAGAATGAGAGGGCAAGAGAGGGAGTATATCTGATGATGAAGCAAGAAGTGGAAGGAGAATATAAGAGAGTATGGAACAGTGGGTGCAAGTGATTGTATGGGTGAGGATGAAAGCAGAGTATACAAGCATAGCACATGGGCGATTGTATGTATGCTCCAACAGAGGATCGAGTGGCAAGAGTGAAAGATGAGTTTTGGGCGAGAGTAGAAGCATGTATGGACAAGTTTGGAGAGGAGCGAGAGAGTGCTGTTGATTGGAGACATAGATGGCAAAGTTGGGAATGTACGATGTGGATGGAGTGGTTGGTCAGTGCGGTGTGCCAGCTGAAGTAGATGGGAATGGTAGTGCTTTGGTGGACATCTGTGTTGGAAAGGCTTGGCAATTGCCAACACCTACTTCTTCACTGTAAGATGATCCACCGGTTTACATGGAGAGTAATGAGGAGTGATGGATGGTGAACTTGTTGAACGAAAGGCAATGAGATAGACTACGTGTGTGGGGGTGGATGAGCTGAATGAGAAGACAAGTGTTGGATGCAAGGGGTGTGGAGAGGGTGGGGGAATGGGAGTGTTCCTCGGACCATCACTTAGTGATGGCCAAGGTAGAGCTGCAAAGAAAGTGGTTGGGAGGAGACGAAGGGGAAGACAGGAGGAATGCAGCTCCTGTGAGAAGAGTGGAGAAACTGCAAGATAATGAGAAAGGGACAGAGTATAAGAGCATAGTGGGAAGAAAGATTGGGAAGGTATGAGCTAGAGCAGATGGAAGGGGTGGAAGACGAAGGGAAGATATTCACGGAAGAGATAGCCACAGCGCAGCGTGTGAGGCGGTTTGTGGAGTGAGGAGGAGGTGCAAGGGTGTGCAAGGGATGAGCATGGTGGAATGATGAGGTGAAACGAGCATGTGGAACAAAAGAAGAAGGCATATGGTGAATGGTTACGAGGTAGAGGTAGGGGGAGAAGATGAGAGAGAAGAAGAGAGAGGTATAAGGGTGAGCAGGAGTGAAGGGAGGTTTAAGATGATCATGGTGAAGGAGAGGTAAGAAGAAAGTTGGATGAAGAGTTTGGGAGGAATCTGAGTGTGAAATGGAGGGAGAGTAAGAAATTGTTTTGGAAGGAGGTAAAGAAAAGTAAGGCAGTGTGAGGTGAAGGGGAAATAGTAGAAGGAGTGGAAAGATATGGAATAATAGATTGTAGGTGGAGAAGAGAGAGAAATTGAGGAGATGGAAGGAGCACTTTGAGGATTTAAGAATGTAGAGAGTGAGAACAGTGTGAGTATAAGTGGTTTTTGGGGAATGGCTGGAGAGAAGAAGGGAGATGAGAGGAGTGGGAGGAAGAGATCAAAGTAGGTCGGAAGTAGGTGGAAGCGATGAAGAAGATTAAGCTTGGAAAGGCCCTAGGGAATTGGTTTTGGAGTGTGTGGTAAGAAATGCTTAGGTATGGGGGTGAGATTGTTGTGGAGTGGATATGGAAGTTGTGTAGATTGGCTTGGGAAGAGGGAAGGGTTCCAGAGGACTGGAAATCAGGTATGGAATTTGTTCCTCTGTACAAAGGAAAAGGAGAGAGAGAGAAGTATGTGGAAACCATAGGGGTATTTTGCCTTCTTAGTGTGACTGGTAAAATATATGGTAGAATACTCATTGATAGGGTTAGGCATATGACAGAGGGAGCTAGTTGGAGAAATGAACAAGGGGGATTTTGAGGAAGGGAAAAGGGTGTGTAGATCAGATATTTGTTCTAAGATGTTTAGTGCAGAGAAGTATCTAGAGAAGGGAAGTGAAAGTGTATGCTGCCTTCACAGTGGACTTGGAGAAATCTTATTACAGAATAGATAGTCAAGGTATTTTGATGTTATTAAGAATATATTGAGTGGAGGGGACATTGTTGAGTTCTATTAAGAGTATGTAATGAGGGGAGCTAGGGCTATTGTAAGTGAGTGGGATGGTGAGCTGAGTGAGTTCTTTGATCTCAATGTGGGGACTGAAACAGGGGTGAAAGTGATGGTTCCCTCCATGGCTGTTTATGAGATATATATAAAATGCAGATGTGGTTGTAAAGGAGGTGCAAGGTAGGCAGTGGATGTAAGGGTGGTCTAATGGAATGAGAGTGAGATCTTGGAAGCTTCTCCGGTGTTAGCTGTTTGTTGATGATACAGTATTGTTGAGTGAAGATGAATGGGAGTTGCAAGGTTTGGTGAATGAATTTGGGACAGTGTGTAGGAGGAGGAAGCTAAAAGTTAATGTAAACAAAGTAAAGTTATGGTGTTTGAGAGGAAATGAAGTCACAGAGTGTGCAGTGAGGTTGGATGGTGAGGATATGGAGAATGTGAGTGCATTCAAGTACTCTGGGTAGTGTGATGAGTAAGGATGGAACTTTGGGGGATGAAGTACGTGAAAGGGTACAGGCAGGGAAGGAAGGTTGTTGGTACACTGGAAAGCAGTGATGTGAAATGAGGGAGGTGAGTATGGAAGTTAGGAAGTCACTGCATGATGGTGATTGTGATCCCTACCCTGACGTATGGAAGTTGAGGCATGGACCTTGCAAGAGGGGAACAAGTCAAGAGTGAGAGCAGTGGAAATGAGTTACTTGAGGAGGGGAGCATGTGGAGTGACGTGGAGGGACAGGTTGACGAATGAAGAAGTGAAGGAATCGTTGTGGGGTAGATGTGGATGTGGTTGAAAAGATTAGGGAGAAATAATAACTGGAGGTGGTTTGGACAGTTTTGTGGAGAGAATGGAGAATGAAAGACTTACTAAGAGGGTGTATGTAGTGAGGTGGAGGGAGGGAGAGGGAGGGGTAGACTGAGGATGAGGGTGGAGGGATGGAGTTGAGAGGTATCTGAGGGATAGGGGTGAGTTGGGGGGAGTGTGAGTCAATGTGGGTTGGGGGTGACAGAGTGACTTGGAGGTGTTTTGTCTGTGGCCACCCTTTGCGGGATTAGGGGCGTCGGGCTATAGATAGATAGATAGATAGATCTGTAATACTATAGTCTTGCATTAATCTGAGCATTATCCGGTTTTCTCATTTTATCAGGGCTGATTTAGATAAATTTACTCTTGCTAATTTCGTGTTAATAGAGGCTATTTGCAGTTAACTATATATTCAACTTGTTTTTTTGCTGTACATACACTTAATATCCTTATGAGTCCTGAAATGTTTAGTTGTAAGTTTGAGCATTACGAACTTTAACTGGTGTAATTTTACCTAACTCTTTTGTTTTTGAACCTGGAACTTGGTGCGGGACAAGTAGTTTGGAGCCAGCAGACCCAGTGTTTGGCCCTTTGGCCTTTGATTGATGCTGCTACTGTGAGCGGAGGCAGATAGGCAGGAGTGAAGCTGGGGAAGGCAGAGGGTGTGTCTAACTTGACTCCTGAAATGATGAAGGCCCTCAGAAGATAGGCAGGGGTGAGGTTAGTCACTGACCCTGATAAATATGATTATTTATGAGTGTGTTGTTCCAGATGACTGGCTGAACAGTGTAATTGTAATCATGTGTATAAAGGGAAGGGTGATGCCCTCTGGAAAGAGGAAATTATAGAGGTATAAAGCTTTTAAATCGGATAATGAAGGTTGCACAATGGAGAGAGAGTTTTAGAAGGTATGATTACAGAAAGAGTGAATATTGATGAGATGCGTTTAGGTTTATGCCAGGTAGGGGGATTACTGATGCCATATTCATTGTTCGACAGCTTCAGGAAAAATATATTGGTAGGAGAAGGGATCTGTATGTTTTGTTTTTGTTGATTAGGAAAAGGCCTTTGACAGGAGGTCCCTAGAGAGGTGGTGTGAAGTGGGCATGTATGAGAAAGCTTGGCTTGGAGGAGTGGCTGGTTGGGGTGGTTATGGCTATGTATGTGGGTGCTCGCACTCCAAGGTAAGAGCTGAATGGAGATTTGAGTGATGAGTTTTTCCGTGAATGTTGGTGTGCACCAGGGGTCAGGTTTTGAGTTCCATGTTGTTTATCATGGTACTTGAAGCCTTCTCACGTGACTTTAGAAATGGACTCCCGTGGGAGATAAGTTGTATTCTGATGATTTGATGTTGATTGCAGAGAACTGAAAAGGGAGGCGGAGGAAAGGTTTAGGAAGTGGAGAGATGGTATGCGGCACAAGGCGCTTAAGGGTAAATGCAGATAAAACAAAAGTGATGATGATTCAGGGTTGGTGGCGGTACTGGTCAAAGACGAGGGAGAGTGGCCATGTGCAGTTTGCCACAAGGGCGTGGGAAGCAATTCTATCTTGTGCGGTGTTTGTGATAAATAGGTGAACAAGAGTTGTAGTGGTATCAGAGGTAGACTGTGAGATAATGCTAATTTTATGCATACAGCGTGTCAGGGAGAGCAGTGGTGGAGATCGTCAGGCATGAAAGGATTGAACTTGCTGAGTGAATCTCTTGGACTGTGTGAAAGAATTTGATATTTGGGAGACATGTTGTAAAAGTGAAGCTGGAGGTGGGGCTGGAGCTGAGTTCTGTGGCTAGTTAGTGAGAAGTGGTTTGGAAGGCAAGTTCAGTGGAGCCTTTGCCCCTTCTTGGACATTGAGAGTGGCTCTTCCTAGGTGCTATAGGGATCTTTGCATGCCAGCATGTGTTGGGGAGTGCAATGCTGTATGGTAGTGAGACCTGTGGCAGTACAGGAGGAGGATATTCGCCGGCTCAGACGTACAGAAATGACAATGATTAGGTGGATGTGTAGTGTGTCCCTGCGTGCAAGGTCAGGGGGGGCTGGGTTTATGATGGAAGAGTTGAGAGGTAGTGATGGGACTGAGGTATTGGTGTTGTGATGAGGAGAGTTAGAGTGAGATGGTTTAACATGTGGAGAGGATGGGGATGATAATTGGGTGAGGAAAGTGAGAAGTGTTAATATTTGGGGTGGGGGTTATGAGGGGTAGACCGGAGTAAAGACATGGGCATTTGAGGTCATTAAGTGTGACCTCGGGGTTAAAGGACTGAACAGGAGGCTGCAATGGATTGTGCAGCGTGGAAAGCCGCCATTAGGTGACCAAGGACTTCGACGCATGCAACCACACTGGAGCTTCTTGTAAAAACGAAAACGATATAATTATATATATATAACCTCAGCAGCAGCCGTTGAGGTCCACTGCAGGATCGGCCTCATCCCACCAAAGCAGGACGATACAGCCAATGTATCTCTAACCCAGTGGCTTAGGCTGTCTAGTAGAGATTGTATGTAGTGTGAGAAGTGCTTGAGAGTGTGATTGTAGTGGGGTTAGTAGTGGCTTTGGATGTAAGTGTAGTCTGTGAATCAAGTGTAATTTATCTGCCTTAAGCAGAGAAGTGAGTGCAAGCATACTAGTAAGTGATACACTGATTCAACCACAGCACCTCTTACGTCCGCCAAAGTGCAGTAAGTGGCTCGGTGAATGCTTCCCAAAGTTTTTTACAACTCTGGCGGGAGGCGAACCCATGTCCACCTCAGTGTGTAAGACACACACACTACCACTCAAAATTACCACAGAGGCTCCATATATATATATATATATGTGTGTGTGTGTGTGTGTGTGTGTGTGTGTGTGTATAAATATATAATATATATAATTTATCTATCTGTGTGCTATCTATCTATGTATATCTATATATATATATATATATATATATATATATATATATATATATATATATATATATATATATATATATATCAGTCAATCAGTCTATCTATATACATCAATCAATCTATTCAATATATCTTTCTATCTATATACTGTACGTCCATCTCTGTGGTCGTCCATCTCTGTCTATGTACGTCATATATATATATATATAGAGAGAGAGAGAGAGAGAGAGAGAGAGAGTAGGTCTGGAGGTCTATTCTATTTTGTCAATAACGCACTCATTCCCTAATCTTCTTTTATGTGTGTGTGCGTGTGTGTGTGTGTGTGTGTGTGTGTGTGTGTGTGTGTGTGTGTGTGTGTGGGTGTGGGTGGGGTGTGTTTTCTGAGAAAGCAGGCCACTTAGGCGTATGAGGGTTTCACATAATCAATTCATACATATTAAGGGCAAACATTACGTGGAATGTGCATAGTCAGTGTTTATCAGTCCTCATGAAGAAGTTTTTATTGCCAAGAGAGTAAGGGACTGGGATAACACCTGCTCTGATATGGCTTTCTTCAAGGTGAATGAAATTACAGGTAGTGGGTTGCCAGCCAGCTCCAGTGAGTTTAGTCAGTAGCAAGGGCGTCTCCCAGAGGAGGCACCTTGCTGCGCTAACTCTTGTGAGCAGCTATTAAAATATGTTCAGCATACGTTACGACGGATTTCTTCTTTATACCACCGCAAGCTTTAAGAAGAACACTACAAGGAGTTAATGAGGATTAGTTGCAAGGTGAAGTGAGAGGGGTGCTGACGATACACGAGTAGAAGACAAGGTTTGCGGTGGAGGACATGACGTTGGAAGGGAAAGGTTTGTGATGCAAAGCAGGGTTCCTATGTCATCTAGGCAAGCACTAAGTGCAATTATCTGGTGTAATTCACGTTCCATCGTGCAGTACTATAGTAAATGTGGGCCATTATTTTAGATGGTGATAACCTGGAATGACTTCTTGAAAAGGTTACTGCTGATGAGTGGCAGAGTGGTAAATAGAATTACAGGAATAGGTAAACCAAAACGCTTCGCATACACCATTCTTCCTGCGCTCATGATTGAATACTGAATTACTATAATATGAACGAACATTTTGCATCCGGGGTTAATTTCCAAATATTCTGGGGAAGTGGATCAAATATTTATGACATTAATATCTCATTACGGTCACTTAATGATGTTGCTTTCGGAAAGGAGTATATAAGAGTAAGAAAGCGTATAGGACCTATTTAAAGTGTGGTGAACGAAGGTAGGAAGG
>NW_027642677.1:97500-100000 GCF_032717465.1 Coenobita brevimanus | reverse complement strand
TCGGTCAGGATCACTTGATGGTCGTGATCGTCAGCTTTTACCCTCCCGAAAGGGAGCTGAGAGCTCATATAGTCCGATCTAAGGGCAAGGCTGTGACCTTCACACACGCACACACCCGTCCCCTTGTCAAGGGGGACAGTAACCACCCACTTCGTCAGTGAAACTTTTCGCAACCTGAGCGAGGCGCGAACTCCCGTCCACCAGTTGGCAAGCGGGAACGTTACCACTGCACCAGCGAGCGGTGTGTGTGTGTGTGTGTGTGTGTGTGTGTGTGTGTGTGTGTAAATATGTGCCTGTGAGTGCATGTGTGTCTCACCACAATGCACCGCTAGACACCCACTCCACCCCACCATCAAACACCTTTTTCGCTTCATTTCTTGTCACAGAAATCTTTAATATTCACTGATCGTTTTTACAAATTGGGTCCGAGTATCTTCTACCAAATTGTGATGATAAAACGGCAATATTGGCATTAAATATGAGATGTTTTATATAAAGTGTGAGACTCAGTGGGCAATACGCATGGTGTTAGCTTGGCTGGTGCAGGGAGTCTGTGTTACCATGGCAACCTCCCCACCTCACCACACCATCACAGACATACACACATTTCCCTGCCACTAAGCTCCATAACAGAATACGTGTGTGTGTGTGTGTGTGTGTGTGTGTGTGTGTGTGTGTGAATGGTTGTGTTGTGTGTAGGTGGGGTGGGGGGGTGTATGGTTTGATGTGGTTGCAGTGTGTGTGTGTGTGTGTGTGTGTGTGTGTGTGTGTGTGTGTGTGTGTGTGTGTGTGTGTGTCTGTGTGTCTGTGTGTCTGTGTGTCTGTGTGTCTGTGTGTGTGTGTGTGTGTGTGTGTGTGTGTGTGTGTGTGTGTGTCTGTGTCTGTGTGTCTGTGTGTGTATTTCTGTCTGTCTGTTAGTTCACTACTCGTCAAAGGACCTTGGCTGTATATGAGAAGACATGCTTTTAAAGTTAGGGCACAAGTATAATGTGCAATGAAGTCAACTACACTAATAATAACGCCACGCTTCGTCTCCCCTTTCCTGTCTCCTTGCCTTGCGTCTGTCTGTCTTCTGTCTGTGTGTCTTTCTTTCTGCCTGTCTCGCTATTGCAAACCACAAACAACTCTCAACTGTCCACAACTTCCTAGAATATCATAGTATCCTGCATTATACTACTTTTTTTCAGGGTAACTTGACCCAGATTTTCGTCCTTTTGCCGCTTACTTCACATGGGTCATTGGCAGAAAAGGGCAGCGCTACGGCTCCTCTTCAATGGCACTTTTTTGTGACTTACATATTCTAGTATTAATCTATTGCTACAACTCAGTATTCAAGTTGGAGAGATGAAAATTTTAGGCCAAGTTTGAGTAAAATGGGTACAGAATTAATAAAGTCAAACAGCATACCTTTGGTGGGTGCAGCGAGAACAAGGCGAGATCACAGGCAGGAGGACAATGGCGGAAATATCCAGCAAAATCTAACCACCAGCTTATGAAGTGACGCCAACAACACTCGTGCCTCACAATCGGTTCAAACGCCCGTCCACTTTATCACTAAACACCTGTGGTTCTGAAGTATGATAACAGAAAATAAAATAATCGTGTAGACGTGATGTGCTGATGCACTCTCTCCACGGAGTCTATCTCTGAGCTACTGTTTATTACTTGTTCGTCACAATGCTTCGAAATTGATGAGCCTCTCTCTCGGACATGACGGCTGACTGAACCTTTATCTTTGTCTTGTACCCCTGACCTTTTACTGAATGCTATAAAAAAACAAATTACTTTATCCTAACCTAACTCAAAGTCTAATGATAGAGATGATCTGCTCGCTTGACTTCCCCGCGCACCTTTTGTGACACCACAGATTAAGTCGGGGTGGGCTTCCTATTCAGAGAAAGCAGTAATATGGATGGGTAACTGCGAAAAATTAGTCAGTCACTGTCCGCTGACTCTTCCTGCTTGGATTCCAGCGACAACGTTCCCGGGTTCCTAAGGGTTTGTATAGAATGGTAAATACAGAATCTAAATAAATAAGATAATCTGCTGACTTTTTCCTATAATCTTGCTAACAGACAGGCAGGCAGACAAAGGCAGATAGGAAGGCAGACAGGCAGGCAGGCAGGCAGGAAGGGAAGCAGACATGTAGGCAGGCAGGCAGGCAGGCAGGCAACTGATGGATTTATAAACCCTGCCAAACACATAACTTCATCTCTCTTTATCGTTTGGTTGTAATAACACTTTCTAGCAGAAAAAAAAAAAAAAAGCGAGATTTTTTTTTTTTTCGTCGCTTTTGTCATTTCCCATTGTTTTTCAGCCTTACTCGTACCAGATCACGTTAGTTAACAATGATCTGATTATTTGGGGATTAATAAAGCTTTAGTTTCAATTTCTATATGAAGGAAAAAGGCAGGGTAAATAAGTACCCTGAACAGTCTAATACCACAGCCTTCTCCCATTCGCCTCTGTCTACGTTTTTTCCTTTAACCATTCTTTTCCC
>NW_027642677.1:90000-92500 GCF_032717465.1 Coenobita brevimanus | reverse complement strand
AAAATAATCAACTCGGCTTAGCCCAGAGATGTTAGCGAGCCCGAGAAGTTACCGGACATTTCTAGTAATATTATTATTTTGAAATTTCGGTGCTATTCAAATATACTGAGAGAGGAGTTCATACTAGTTCTTCTATAACATAATGCCCAACAACGCTAATATGTCTCTGTTTGTCCAGATGTTCAAAAATACTAGTTTTTTGCGAATCAACATGATTGCAAATATAACCATATGGCAATACGAATTGGTGTGCGGTCCATTCAAAACACACGTTCTCAAAGTGCTTATTTTAACATATTTCCGCTTTATTACTTTACATTAATGCTTCTACAGTTTGTAATGATGTGGTAAGACATACATAAACGCTTCTGAGATGCGTTAAATGTGAGTTTGAAACGATTTAGGCTACAAATAGAGGTTTTGTTGTCATTCATGTTTTCTCACCCTCTGTTTACGTTATGTTCATTCATAATTGTTTTTAAATTTACCCGTTACGGCATTGTTTACGTTGCAGACATTTAAATTCATTCATTCTAGAGTCTGTACTTCATTCAAGAAAAAAGAAATGCGAGAGAAAGAAGAAAGAGAGGAGAAAGGAGAGAAGAAATGACAGAAAGAAACGAGAAAAGAGAAGAAAGGAGAAAGAAGAAATGGAATAAAGGCGACAGGAGAGAAAAGAAATGGAAGAAAGGAAGAAATGATGAGAAAGAAGAAAGGGGAAAAAAGGAAATGAAAGAAAGGAGAGAAAAAAGAAGTGGAAGAAAAGAGATTAAAAAAATGGAAGAAAGAAGAATTGGAAGAAAGAAAGGAGAAAGAAGAAATGAGACGAAGAAATGAAGAAACAGATGGGGAAAGAAAAAAGCAAATAGAAGAAAGGAGAAAGAGAAAATGGATGACAGAAAGAAAAGAGAAAGAATAAAACAGAACAAAGACGAAAATAGAAAGAAGAAAGAAAGAAGAGGAAGGAGGAAGAAGAATAGGAAGAGGAGGAGGAAGGAGGAGTAAGAACAAGAGGAGGAGGAGGAAGGAGGAGTAAGAACAAGAGGAGGAGGAGGAATGAGGAAGAAGAGGAAGAGGTCTAGGAAGAAGGAGAGCAAGAGGAAGAAAAGGCAGACGAAGAAGAGGACGTAGAGGAAGAGGAAGAAGGGGAAAAGACGAGGGGGAAGGGGAAGAAGGGAAAAAGAATGAAAAGGAAGAGGAAGAGGAGGGAAAAGAGGAAGAGAAGGAAGAGGAAGAACAAAAAAGGAAGAGGAGGAGGGAAAGAAGAAATGGAAGAGGAAGTGGCGCATCTCCTCTCCTTCCTTTCCTCCTCCTCTTCATCACATTTTTCCTTTCCTGCCCCTTCTCCTCCCATCTTTCATTGCTATCCTCTTCTTTGTTTTAGTAATGCATTCTTTTTCTGCCTTCTCCTCCCATCTTTCATTGCTATCCTCTTGTTTTTTTTATTAATGCATTCTTTTCCTGCCTTCTCCTCCCATCTTTCATTGCTTTTTCCTTTCCTCTTTTTTTTTTTCATTAATGCATTTCGTTTCCGCCCCTTCTGCCATCTCTCAACCTGCTCTGCCTTTCACCAGTCTCCTTCCCTCCTCTCACCTGTACTGGCATGTCCTCTACTGGTTCTACATCATATTTTGGCAGCTTTTGACAGATCTTCATTTATATGGTGTTTGCAATACCTTAAAGCTTGTTAGGCTAGACTTTTCAGGGCAGCCCAACCCTTGCTGTGTGGGGCTACTCTTGGATCAGTAGTATTATATTCTTTAGGCAATTTACCTCACTCCAGTTACCTCCATATTCACTTACCTCAGGCCTTTGCTAGTTCCACCTTTATATTACAGTATTTTATAGTTTTGTGTGTGTGTGTGTGTGTGTGTGTGTGTGTGTGTGTGTGTGTATGTGTGTGTGTGTGTGTGTGTGTGTGTGTGTGTGTGTGTGTGTGTGTGTGTGTGTGTGTGTGAGAGAGAGAGAGGTGGCAAGATAGTGGATGAGACAGGCAGGAAGGGAGAAAAGGTGTTTTGTGTGTGTGTGTGTGTGTGTGTGTGTGTGTGTGTGTGTGTGTGAGAGAGAGAGAGAGAGAGAGAGAGAGAGAGGTGGCAAGATAGTGGATGAGACAGGCAGGAAGGGAGAAAAGGTGTTTTTGTGTGTGTGTGTGTGTGTGTGTGTGTGTGTGTGTGTGTGTGTGTGTGTGTGTGTGTGTGTGAGAGAGAGAGAGGGGGGGAGTAAAAGGAAGGAAGAAAAAGTGTTGTGTGTGTGTGTGTGTGTGTGTGTGTGAGAGAGAGAGAGAGAGAGAGAGAGAGAGAGAGAGAGAGAGAGGTGGCATGATAGTGGATGAGACAGGCGGGAAGGGAGAAAGGTGCTTTGTGTGTGTGTGTGTGTGTGTGTGTGTGTGTGTGTGTGTGTGTATCTGTCTATCTGTCTATCTCTCCCCATCCTACTTCATCCATCCATCCATCCATACAAACATCTCTCTACGTATGTATGTATGTATGTATGTATGTAT
>NW_027642677.1:77500-82500 GCF_032717465.1 Coenobita brevimanus | reverse complement strand
TACAAAGGGAGTTCAAAGGGAGTTCAAAGGGAGTACAAATGGAGTTCGAAGGGAGTTCAAAGGGAGTACAAAGGGTGATGATGATGATGATGATGATGATATGATGATGGTGATGATGATGATAATGATGATGATGATGGTGATGATGATGATGATGATGATGATGATGATGATGATGGTCATGATGATGATGATGGTCATGATGATGATGATGATGGTAATGATGATGAAGATGATGATTGTGATGATGATGATGATGATGATGGTGGTGATGATGGTGATGATGATGATGGTGGTGATGATGGTGATGGTGATGATGATGATGGTGATGATGATGATGATGATGATGATGGTGATGGTGATGATGGTGGTGATGATGGTGATGGTGATGATGATGATGGTGGTGATGATGGTGATGGTGATGATGATGATGGTGATGATGATGATGATGATGATGATGGTGATGATGATGATGGTGGTGATGATGGTGATGGTGATGATGATGATGGTGATGATGATGATGATGATGATGATGAAGGTGATGATGATATGATGATGGTGATGATGATGATGATGATGATTTGACACGAGACTAAGCAGCTGGTGGTCGTGTGCTTGGGGAGAGGGGGGGAGGGGTGACACTGAGAAGGCATGAGGGCCCAGGGATGGGGAGGGAGGGGAGGGGAGGGAGGGGGAGGAGGGAGAAAGGAGGGAAGAGGGAGGTGGAGGGAGGGGGGGAGAGAGAGAGAGAGAGAGAGAGAGGGAGGAGGGGGGTGTAGATAGGGGGTAAGGGAAGGGGAGGGGAGGGAAGAAAAAGGGTAGGGGAGGGAGGGAGGGAGGGAGGGGGATGGGAAAGGGAGGGAGCGGGAGGGAGAGTAAAAGACAGCAGGAGGTAAGTGAGGGGGAGGTAGGTGGGGGAGGGGGGGAGGGAGGGGAGGGGGGGGAGGGAGGGAGGGAGGGGAGGGGAGGGGGAGGGAGGGGAGGGAGGGGAGGGAGGGAGGAGAGAAACAGCAGGAGGGCAGAGATAGGGAGGGAGGGAGGGAGAGAGAAGTGAAAAGGGAAAGGAGGGAAGGAAAGGGAGGAAGGGAGGGAGGAAGGGAGGAAAGATAAGGAGGAGAGAGGGAGGGAGGGAGGAAGGGAGGAAAGGTAAGGAGGAGAGAGGGAGGGAGGGAGGAAGGGAGGAAAGGTACGGAGGAGAGAGGAAGGGAGGGAGGAAGGGAGGAAAGGTAAGGAGGAGAGAGGGAGGGAGGGAGGAAGGGAGGAAAGGTACGGAGGAGAGAGGAAGGGAGGGAGGAAGGGAGGAAAGGTAAGGAGGAGAGAGGGAGGGAGGGAGGGAGAGGGAGAGAAAAATGAAGGGAGAAAATGAGAAAGGAGAGAGAGAGAGAGAGAGATTCTTTACGGCGTTCAAGCCGTTATAGAGAGATCTTGAGGGAGGGGGAGGGGGAGGGGGAGGGGGAGGGGAGGGAGGGGAGGGAGGGATCTACACTACCAAACTGTCGCCTCTCCTCACACCTCTCCCCTCCCCTCCCTCCCCCACCCCCTCCTCCCCCTCCCCTTTCCCCTCCCTCACTTTTTCTCTCCATCCATCTCTCCTGTAACCACCCCCTCCTCTGACACGTCTCTCTCTCTCTCTCTCTCTCTCTCTCTCTCTCTCTCTCTCCTCCCTCCCTACCTCTTTTTCTCTCCATCCCTCCATTCGCCTTCCCCATCATTCTCTCTCTCTCTCTCTCTCTCTCTCTCTCTCTCTCTCCTCCCACCCTCCCTCTTTTTCTCTCCATCCTTCCATTCGCCCTCCCTATCATTCTCTCTCTCTCTCTCTCTCTCTCTCTCTCTCTCTCTCTCCTCCCTCCCTCCCTCTTTTTCTCTCCATCCCTCCATTCGCCCTCCCCATCATTCTCTCTCTCTCTCTCTCTCTCTCTCTCTCTCTCTCTCTCTCTCTCTCTCTCTCTCTCTCTCTCTCTCTCTCTCTCTCTCTCTCCTCCCTCCCTCCCTCTTTTTCTCTCCATCCCTCCATTCGCCCTCCCCATCATTCTCTCTTTCTCTCTCTCTCTCTCTCTCTCTCATCTCCACACTCCCCTCTCCTCCCCATCCCTTCTCTTTCTTCCTCCCTTCCCTCCCCCTCTCCCTCCTCCATTTCTCCCTTCCATTCTTCCTCCTCCCTCCCTCCCTCCCTCCTTTTCACCTCTCTCACTCTTTCTCCTAACCTCTCCCTCCTCCCTCTTTCTCTCTCCATCATTCTCTCTCTCTCTCTCTCTCTCTCTCTCTCTCTCCCTTCCCCTTTGCCTCCCTTTCTCTCTCTTTCTCCCCCTCTTCCTCTCTCTCTCCCCCCCCCCTCTCCTGCTCACCCTCTCTCTCTCTCTCTCTCTCTCTCTCTCTCTCTCTCTCTCTCGTCGGATATGGAAGCTCCCTAACACCTTTTCCTAAGCGATTTATTTCATTACACCTTACTGTCCTCTTCTCTTTAACACTCAAAAGGAGAATTAACCAGCCTTATCCAAAAATAACTCGCAAAGGAAAAGGTGTTAGGGAGCTTTACGGACGAAAATACTACCCTGGTATATCCTGTTCACTTTAACTTGGCCTAAAATTGCCCTCTCTCTCTCTCTCCTGAATGCTAGTCACGAAGAAGTGCTATGGAAAGGATGTAGAGCCGTAGCATTGTCTTTTTCTGCCACTGAGCCACGTGATATAAGCTGAGAGAGAGAGAGAGAGAGAGAGGAAGAAGGTATGGGAAGGAAAGAGGACGAAAATAAAGAGATTATAATTCAGTGTTAAGGAATAGGAAGAAAAATAAATCACTTAGGAAGAGGTGTTAGGGATTTATATAACAATGAATAGGGCAGTAAGGTGTAATAAGCAAAATAAATGGCTTAGGAAAAGGTGTTAGGCTTTATATAACAATGAATAGGACAGTTACATATAAAAAGCAAAATAAATCGCTTAGGAAGAGGTGTTAGGGATTTATATAACAATGAATAGGGCAGTAGAGTGTACAAAGCAAAATAAATCGCTTAGGAAAAGGTGTTAGGGATTTTTATAACAATGAATAGGGCTACAAAGTGTAACAAGGAAAATAAATCGCTTAGGACGAGGCGTTAGGGATTTATATAGCAATGAAAAGGCAGTAAAGGGTAATAAGCGAAATAAATCGCTTAGGATGAGGTGTTAGGGATTTGTATAACAATGAATAGGGCAGTAAAAGTGTAAAAAGCAAAATAAATCGCTTAGGAAAAGGCGTTAGGGACTTGAGTTGGTGGACAAGGCTGTGTGTGGAGAGAGAGAGAGAGAGAGAGAGAGAGAGAGAGAGAGAGAGAGAGAGAGAATCTATTTTGTATGCTAAAACTGAAAGACAAAGGAGAGAGAGAGAGAGAGAGAGAGAGAGAGAGAGAGAGAGAATCTATTTTGTATGCTAAAACTGAAAGACAAAGGAGAGAGAGAGAGAGAGAGAGAGAGAGAGAGAGAGAGAGAAATATGTCGACGAAAGCAAATCAAAATTCAAACCATTCTTCCGTTGGGTGTTAAATTATTGTAAACGGTTTTCTGTTTAAATATCTGAACATTTAAATCGTCCGTATCATAAGATCGGTTACTGTGTAGAAATTGGGAGGAGGAGGAAGGGAGGGAAGGGGGAGGAGGGAAGGTATGGAAGAAGGAGAGGGAGGGGTGAAGAGAGGTGGAGAGAAGGAGGGGGAGGGGTGGAGGGAAGTAGGAGGCTTTTTGGGGGGTGGGGAAAGACTCGTGAAATCTGGATGCCTGGTCGAGGTTGCGTATAAATAATTCAAACTCTCTAATATATTTAATTCAAATCCTGTATCTTTCTTTCATTATCCTCAAATGAACTAATTAATCAGAAGATATAATTAAGCCCCAATTAGCACTATAGGTGTAATTAGGAGGTGTATTTAGACCTCATTAAGTACGAGATTTGGCGGGATTGCTATGAGGGGGGGTAGTATTATGACGCCGTGAAATATCTACTCAGTTACCATCAATTAATTTTAAACCCATTTTCCAAAACTAACCCCATTTTTTTCAAGACAAAATTTATATAGAAAGAAAAGATGATAAAATTTTGTATATTGAGAAACAGGAAAGGCCCCGCTATTGTTTTTCTTATGCTTTATTTAAAAATTTGAAAATACTGATTGGAAACTCACCGGGAGAGAGACGCTGGCTATGAGCTGCTGTTTGGGGCAGTATGAGTTGCTATCTTGTGGAGGGAGGGTGATTGATGAACGCTCGTGTTTATTATTATTATTATTATTATTATTATTATTGTTATTATTATTATTATTTTGCGGGCGTGTAGAGACGAAAAGGAGTATGTAACAGTGGAACCCAGATCTGTGTGACTTGCAGGGGGAGTGTCTGTGTGTTTTTCCGTGTTTTTTTGTGCTTGTAAAGGGAACAGAAATATTACAAGAGTTTTTCTCGTGTGTTTTTCTGTGTTTTAGCGCGTGTGTGGAGACGAAAAGGAATATTATCAGTCAACCCAGATCTGTGGCACTTGTAGTGGCAGCGGCTGGGTGTTTGGCCGTGTTTTTTTCTGTGTTTTTCCGCCTGTGAAGAGAAGAGGAATATTGGAAGACGAAGGAAGTGTTTTAGTGAAGTGCTATTGGAGAGAGACAGCGAGGGGAGCGATGTGACCAGGGAACTAGTGCAAGGTAAGGAGAGAGAGAGAGAGAGAGAGAGAGAGAGAGAGAGAGAATTACTAAAGCTGTACAACTTTCCACGGCACTTCTTCGTGACTACCATCATATTAGAGAGAGAGAGAGAGAGAGAGAGAGAGAGAGAATTACTAAAGCTGTACAACTTTCCACGGCACTTCTTCGTGACTGCCATCATATTAGAGAGAGAGAGAGAGAGAGAGAGAATTTCGCAGGTTTTTTGTGCCGTGCTATAGATGTAATAGGAGCTTCTTAACACCTTCTCCATAGCGATTTATTTTGCATATTACACCTACAAGCTTTTTTATTTAGGTCACCCATATAGTTTTCAGC
>NW_027642677.1:32500-67500 GCF_032717465.1 Coenobita brevimanus | reverse complement strand
CAAGGCTCTCTCATTTACCTGATCTATTATCCCTTCCTTGCTTTCTTGTCTACAGGAGCATATTGGCGGCAGATCACCATCCTCCTTTCAGGGGATGCTGACCACCAGTCCGCTGAGTTCATATCTAGCTGAGTGAAGTGAAAACAATACATGAAGCTAAATGATGAAGGATTTAATCACTCAGTTCAAAATAATGATGCCATCCTTTTTCTGAAGGAATCCCCAAACTGAGGTGAGCCATGCTACTGTACACATGGCTTGTATTCTCATCAATTAAGCAAGCTCCCTAGCCCTTAGCTAGTTATTTTTGGATACAGCGGGGTAATAGGATTTTGTACATTTTATAGGAAGAGTATGGTGATAGTATTATTTATTTATTCATCATCCAATCCTACATTGCACCATGAGTATTAGAATGATTGAAATAACGTACAAAAGAACAGATCCTCATCCTGCCCTAAGGTGGGAAAGGAGGTCCGGATGATGATGATGATGACAAAAGGACAGCATGGGGTAATAAGCAAAATAAATTACTTGGGAAGAGGTGTTAGGGAGCTGCTTTGACTGACAAGAATACAGGTCATGATTTATAAAACTGGCTAAGCACTGAGTCGAGAAGAATATAACAGAGGATAACTGAAGAAGGTTGGCAGACAAAAGCACATAAAGAACATAACAGAAGAAGGAGGCAGACACAAGCATATAAACACAGAATGACACTGACAGAACACAGCACATAAAGAACATGAAAGTGTAGCTACAAAAACCTGCAAGAACAAAGAACGTAACTATGAACATACAAACTTAACTGCAAAAGACTGTGTGAGCTGGGAGCAGGGCAATGAAATGGCAGGGGGACATGGAGGCGATTTGTTTGTGGCCACCCCTTACAGGATTAAGGTGACTGGCAATAGATAGATAGACAGACAACAACAAACATGCATATGAAGGGAAAACTTAAGGTAGGTTCGTCCATGCTAGGCTGCTCCTGTAAGTAACTAATCTATAAGTGTATGATGTAAACAGCAAAGAAAACTATCACACGAGTGGATGGCAGCAACCCACAAGAGGCCACATTATGAGTTGTATGGCAGGCACTGTAGCTCCTTTTTGTTAGTGATTTATCTTCATTTTTGCAACTCAGTATTCTCCTGCATCATTTTGTTCATTACTAGTTACTACAAAAGGACACTGAGACGCAATGGGAATGAATCACAGAGATGTGTTAAATCTGCAAAAGCCTCTTGTGGTGTGACTCTGGGTAAAAAAAAAAAATTTCACATGATGGATAATTTATTTCTCACTGTGGGATAAAAAATGACAAGAGACACACATAATTAAACATTCCCTATCATTCTTACACAACTGCAGTCATCTAACATTCTCACACAGTTGCTCAGACATCTAACATTCTCACACACTTGCTCAGACATCTAACATTCTCACACACTTGCAGTCATCAAACTCTTCAGGGGGAATTAAATACAGTTCAGTGGGGGTTAAAAAATAAACATTCACGAAGTATATTTATGCCTTGACGGCATACCTGCAGGGTGGGAAATTCGCCTCTTGATATCCTAGGTGTGAGGCGCTTCATCTGCCGCTGTCAGGCTGCATCAGATGGCATGGGTCTTCTTGGCCTGCAGATCCAGGGGCCTGAACTACTTTTTCTGTGGGTGGAAAATTCTGAGTTAATACTACACAGTTTTCAGCCAATGTAACGGAGCTATTCCTACAACACGGATAGTCACTGGATTCTGGTTGCATCTTCCCCCCCCACACACACACACACACACACACACAATGGAGCGATAAATGGCAAATGGAATTTAATGTAGACAAGTGTCATGTAATTAAGTTGGGTAAAAGTGAGAGAAGATCAGATTGGGATTATAAGTTAGGAAGATCAACCCTACACATATCAGAAAGGCAGAAGGACCTAGGAGTGATTATCAATAACAGACTATCACCAGATGACCACATCAGTGAGATGGTATGTAACATGTATACACTGCTTGCTAATATGAGAATTGCATTCACATTTGTAAATGAAGACGTGCGGAGCAAGATAATAACATCATTCACTAGACCAACCCTGGAGTATGCACAGTAGTCTAGAATCCTCATCTCAAAAAACACAAAGATAGGACTGAAAAGTACAAAGGGCAGCTATGAGATGGATATCAAGCTTAAGGGATCTAAGCTACGAAGAAAGACTTGAAAAACTGAATATACCAACACTACAGGAGAGAAGGAAAAGAGAAGACATGGTTATGCTGTATAAATGTATCTCAGAGAAAGAGAAAATGGACATAAATGAATATATAACCAATGGGGAAGCATCAGCAAGAGGACACTGCAAAAAACTACATAAAAAGAGAGGCAATAAAGATGCTAGGAAATTGTTTTCCAAATAGTGCAATTGATCAGTGGAATGCACTACCAAATGAAATAGTGTCTATTCACAAATCTACGGATATGTATGATAAAACTGGTTTAATACACGGGACAGAAGAAGCCTGACTCATTCCTGTAAAGATACAATTAGGTAAGAAACACACACACACACACACACTTTAAAGAAAAATGTGCAGGCAGACTGGAAGACCCACATCCAGCTGAAGGTACTTGCATCCAGGGTGGGAACAATGTTTGTGTTATGCAACAGACTGTCCAGCTTCTCATTACTGTTCTTTCATTCATTCATTCATTCTCATCCAATCATTACTGTTCTACAGGAATAAAAACTCATTTACAATTCATTACACATTACCAAACCCAAACAGCCAATTTCCAAAATGATTTTTCATGCAACAATAACACTGTCTTTAAATCTGCACAAATTGTGTGAGGATGTGATATCAACACCTCTCTGTATCGTTTATAAAGGCATGTTGGAGCCTTTATAAACAGCGACACAAACGTAAGATACCAACACCTCTCTGTTTGTATCGTTTATAAAGGCATGTTGGTGCCTTTATAAACGATATGAACATACAATATCAACCCCTCTCTGTTTGTATCGTTTATAAAGGCTCCAACATGCCTGTATAAATTAATCATCAATGCCTCTCTGTTTCACTACTACTACAACCATCACAACTACTACTATTAGTACTACTACAACTACTACTACAATTACAACTATTACTACTACTATGCTACTAATATTACTACTACTAGAACCATCACTATTATTACTTCTGCTACAACAACCACTACTACTGTAACTACTACTGCCACTACAACCACTACTACTACTAAAACCCATACTACCACTACTATACTCCACTTCTTACACTAAGCCATGCTCTTACCTTCCTATCAGTCACCCCATCAGAGTCCAACTGAAGGCAGCACTGATGGAGTTCATTATGGGCCAGGTTGTGTGCTTTACTATCTATCTGTCTATCTATCTATTATCAGACGCCTCAATCCTGTAAGGGGTGGCCACAAACAAATCGCCTCCATGTCGCCCTGTCCCTGCCATGTCATTGCCCTGCTCCCAGATCTAGAAAAAAAAATATAAAATCAATTACATCTATTCACTGTACATCAAAACAAAGCATTATATATCTTGCTATCTGTTTGTCTGTCTATTTATGTCTGTCTATTTGTCTATCTACCTGTCCATCACTCATTTACCAAGGCTCCTACATGACTGTATGTGTTGGCCTTGGTCACCAGAAGGCTGCTCTCCAAGCTGCTCAATCTATAGCACCCTCTCTATTATCCCTTATCCCTGAGGTCACACTCTATGACCTCATCTGGGTATTTGTTTTTTTTTTTACTGTCTGATACACTGCCATACTGAACAACTTCTGCCTACCAGATTTCATTTATTTCCTGAACTGCTTCTCTCTGGAACTCACTTCCCCAGAATACTTTCCCCCAAAACTTCAACCTACAGTAGTTCACTTCCAAGTGTTAGGGATTTTTTTATGAATGGAAGACACTTGTTATCTAGTACAGTATATGGATTTTTTTTTCCCCTCCGTTTATCTCCTGTACAAAAATAAATAAATAAATAAATTGCTTAGGAAAAGGTTTTAGGGAGCTGTCTCAACTGATAAGGGAGAAAAAACAAATAAATAAACTGTTTAGGAAAGGATGTTAGTCAGCTAACTCAACTGACACGGGAGAAAAAAAAAAAAAACTAAATTGCTTAAGAAAAGGTGTTAGCGAGCTTCCTCAACTGACAAGGGAGAAAAGAAAAAAATAAAATAAATTGCTTAAAAAAACCCTGCTAATGCTTCCTTGTCTGCAATTCTTTAGTACAGTAAGACCCACACAGTCAGCTGTACTTGCCTGGGCAGGGTGAGTGATGACAGGAGGGGTGAGTGATGACAGGAGGGGTGAGTGATGACAGGAGGGGTGAGTGATGACAAGAGGGTGAGTGATGACAGGAGGGAACCAACACTGATACACCTTCCTTGATCATATTTTTTTTTTTTTTTTTTTATGTGTCCGACTCTGGGCATAGGCTTCACAGCCTGCTATCAAGGCCCAACAGTCCTCCTACATACCATACACCTCTGCATGGTCCTGTAAATGAAAAAAAGAAATCATCACCACCATCACTGCTGTCATCATCATTTTCACCACAATCAGTGTCACCATCATTATCTTTGTCATCATCACCACTGCCATCACTTTCACCATCACTCTTGTCATCATCATCTTCACCACAATCACTGTCACCATCATCATCATCATCATCACTGTCTTCACCATCATCATCATCATCACCATCATTCTCATCATCATCACCACCATCATCATCATCATCATCATCATCCAGACCTACTTTCCAACCCTGGGATGGTGTGAGGTAGGGTGCAGAGCCAGAAATAACTCAACAGAATGACAAACCACCTAAAGTCTATCTAGTTGAATGTGCCACACACTCACTCCCTCACCACTGCAGCCCCTGGAATCCTGACTCCACCTCATAAACATCCACACTTAAATGCTTCATATTCTGGCATTAATATCCTGTATATCTCAGTAGTAAGATGGAAAGATGGTTATTTTATGCTGTGGTACATAGACAAAGAGACAGACTGACAAATGAGGAAGTAAAGAAGCATTGTGGTGTTGATGTGGTTGAAAGTGTTGAGAAATACTCTGAGATGGTTTGGCTATGTGGAGAGGATGGACAATGAGAGACTGACTAGAAGAGTGCATGTGAATGAGGCAGAAGGGGAGACCAAGAATGAGATGCAATGATGGAGTGGAAAGGATGGGGAATGAAAGACTGACTAGAAGAGTTTGTGAGTGAGATGGGAGGGGATGAGATGGAAAGAAGGAGTGGAGAGGATGGAGAATAAGAGACTGACAGGAAGAGTACATGTGAGTGAGGTGGAGGGGGAGACCAAGATGAGGGATGGAATGGAGAAAGATATGAGAGAGGAGGGATGTGGGTTGGAGGGAGGGAAGAGGACAGGGTAACATGGAGGTAATTTGTTAGTGGCCACCCCTTACACGAATAAGGTGCCTTGCAACAGACAGATAGACACAGATGATAGAAAAATAGATAAAGTGATCAGATAGAGACATACCTGACAAACTATACGGTAGCCTGAGTGTAGAGATACCAGGCCATTCTCCAAAAGTGTTTATAGGAGCTGCAAGCCACGACTGCTGCAGTGCTTGTTGCCCAACACACTGTAAAAGAAAAAGACATGATGATGATAATAATAATAATAATAATAATAATAATAATAATAACAATTATAATAATAATAATAATAATAATAATACAGTATATACATCAAGGTACAACATAAGAGTCCAACAAACATTAGACCTCAAAGCTGTAATCACTGGCCACATTGGTTTTCTGTTTAATGAACCATATGCACATCCACCCACACCAAGAGTGAGTGAAGAGTGAGTTATGTATTATTCTGACTTTCAAACAGTCCCCCACAAAGTGTGCACACAAATGTCAAGGTATCTGGTCATCATCATCATCGGGACCTCCTATCCCACCCTAGGGCAGGGTGAGGAGTAGCAATGTCCAGACAGCCCAAATTTGTCAAGTCCAATGGGCCATGCTTCCATTCACTCATTATTCAAACCCCCAGAATCCTGGCTCTATCGGATACGCCAAAAACATTCACCAAGTTCTGTAGCTTTACATAAACGTATCTAATAGAGTCAATGGGCCACGCTTCCATTCACTCATCATTCAAGCCCCTGGAATCCTGGCTCTATCGGATATGCCAAAAACATTCCCCACGTTCTGTAGCTTCACACAAACATATCCAATAGAGTGGCATTTGGTAAAGATTAAATTCCAGACAACTAAGGCAATGACAGGCTTCAATAAAGCACTACTTTCTCAGAAATACAATACTAACGTAGATATGGAAGCCAACTCCACTGAACTCATTAGTGAATTGATTGTGTGTAAGGGACTGCTGGACGGAAGACCAATTTATGCAAATGCAAACAGCTTGTCAAAAATATTCTTTCATGTGTGTGATGTTTTTTGTTAATGAGCATTTCAGTGATGAGTGGTCTCTGCTCTTGGCAAATCTCATAAGTTTACCAAGACATGTAGAATAGCCACGATGGTTATGTTACAATTTTGACCCATGACTGAGTTAGGCTGGCCAGCTAGGTAGCAGAAGACACTCTGGAAGTCCCTCATTAGCACAACAGCAAGAAAATGGCTAACCAAATTAAGATTTTACTTGTGTATTAGTTATACAAATACATGCTATTGCCATTACATATATATAAATAAAGAAAGAAGTGCTTGTTAGAAAATAATATACAGTATATTGATCACTGTAATGGGTAATTCACCATACCGCTCATTCTATTAAACAGAACATGCTGTCTGACTTAAGGTTTTACAGTGGAAAATTTTCATGAAATACATAAAATAGATAGATCAACAGACAAAACTTCCTTTGGAGGATTTGTGGAATGTACAAAAGCAGTTTGCCACATTTGCATAAACAAATATGCTGCAAATACACCAGTAATCATAACACCAATAGACAAAAACTACAGGATGCATCTGTTAAACTACAGCCATAAGACTGTGCAAACATGACAATGAAAAACTACATCTTAAAACTCTTACCTTCTCCAGTCATGTTTTCTGATGAGTCTCGCTGATGGCCATTAGGTGTGTCTGGTGGATAATTCTGCTATGTATTCTCAGGCGTTGTTACCTGTGAGGTGGAGAAAGTAAAGGCATAATGAGATTCATAATGTATCATTGTTTATAAAGGTTCCAACATGCTTGCATGAATCAGCCTTGGTCACCTAATGGCAATTCTCCATGCTGCTCGATCTCTGGCAGCCTTTCTGTTCAGTTCCTTATCCCTGAAGTCACACTATGACTCATCCCAGGTCTTTTTCAGTCTGCCTCTTGCAACCCTACCCTCAACGTTCACATTTCTTACTTTTCACACCAAACTGTCATTCTCCATCCCCTCCACATGTCCTTACCATCTCAGTCTACCCCTGCTCATCACAACACCAATACACTCTCGTCCCATCCTTCCTCTCAATTCTTTAGTTGTAAGCCTAGTCCCCCCATGCCTTGCATTCAAGGATGCACTACACATCCATCTAATCACTGTCAGTTCTATATGTTTGAGCCAACAAATACAGCATCCTTTTCCTTTACTGTCCAGGCCTCACTGCCATACAGCATTACATTCCTAACACATGCCACATAAAAAGATTCCTTAGCAAGGAGAGAGAGTCCCCTCAATGTCAGGAGAGGCAACAGCTCCCTGAACTTCTTCCAACCACTCTTCACTCTAGCCAGAGAATTAGCTCCTGCCCCACCTGCAGCACATAACATGTCTCCCAAATAATAATAATACATTCATCCATCCATCATCCAATCTTACACTGCCCCATGAGGAGCGTAGGAGCCCGGGGCTAGGTAAGTTGGTCCCGACATTTAAGATGAGAGTGACCAGCCTCACTCATCCTTGAGTGGCATTACATGAGCAATAACCCCAACCATTCCTTGGATATAAACCCTCACTGGCTCAATCTGATTGGAGCACTGCAATTACCCACTGAACCACCAGGCACCATAATTTGGTTATATGGTTACCACCCAGCATAGTAAATGGTTTCCTGGTGTGCAGGAAACTATTTGGCTTGACACTCAATGTAGTCACCCACAGGCAGAAGGAAGAGGAAAGAATGAAGGAAAGAATGACAGAAGAGGGAGTGTACAGTATTACAAATTATTTACATTTAGAGTAGACATTCAGGAGAAATACACCAGATTACACTACTACTGCTTCTACTACCATATACCTTAACTTGCCCAACACTGTCTTCAGTCAGCCATATCATACATAGTTCAGAGGCAGAACAAGACAATGCTACAGCTAATTATCCCTTCCACAGCACTTCTTTGTGATGAGCATCATATTCTAGTGTTCATCTATTGTTCAAACTCAATATTCAAGATGCTGAGAATTTTTAAACCAAAAAGAAGACCATACCACTATTTTAATAGGCTTTTGTTACAGCTCAGTTTTCAAGACTGGAAGTTGTCACTTTTACATCAAATTAAAGTGAAATGAGTATAGTATAGTATATTATAATGTTCATCCTTACAAGATCATTTTCAAGATGAGGGACAGTTTATGCCAAGTTCAAGAAAACAGTATGGCTGCTTGGTTTGATAGGTAGGCCTAAATTTGTCCTTGCGCAGCTTATTTGTAGCATTTCATTTTTTTTCATTCATCATCCTACATTGCCCCATGAGGAATGAAAAAGGAAAAGAAAATGCTACAAATAAACTGCAAAAGGACAAATTTAGGCCTGCCTATCAAACTAAGCAGCCATATTCTTTTCTAGTACAAAGGCAAAAAGACTTTGACAAATCTAAATCTCACCCATAACACTTCAGGACTAACATCATAGTCTAGAGTTACTCTTGTTACAGCTCAGGAATATTGATGGAAAGAGAATTTTAGGCCAGGTTAGAGTAAAACCTGTATACTGCCATTTACAGTAGACTGCTTCATCATGGTCAATGGCTCAGCAAACATTGCAACCCCTTGATGTCAGGATTCCAGGGGCCTGAATGGTGGGAATGGCAGTGTGGCTCATTCAACTGGGCAAACACTGGTTAGTATCTCATTCCATCAAGTTTTCTTCTGTCTCTCTCTAGCCTACCTTGGGGTGGGAAAGGTGTGGATGATCCCAGTAACACATTAGCCACACATTCTTGCTCCCATAGCCAATCTTCTAACAAAGGGTCATTCCCACAACTATCACAAAGATGTGGTTGCATGGACACTAACAAGCCTTAACTAGGAGCTAGGAATGAGTCCGTTATTACTAAACTCGTTTACTCTAACTTGGTCTAAAATTTGCCATCCCTCCATCTTAAATGCTAAATTTTATTACTAGACAGGCACCAGGATATAAGGCTGGTCATGAAGTGCTATGGGATGAATGTAGAGACAAACCACTGTCTTTCTACCAATAAGCTGTGTGAAATAAGCCACAAAAAGAATGAAAATATGGACCTAGTTATTGTAACAGACCTATGGTCAAAATAACCCTCCCAATCTGACTACACTTGGCCATCAAATAACTGAAAAGGAGTTAGGGATCTTTACAAAGTTGTTACATGGAATCTTGAGCCCTAAGTAAGGAATGTTTCTCCTTGGTTACTAGTCATAATTACCCACCCAGTCTTACTACACCTGGCCATAAATAAACTGACATGGGACATGGGATCAGTGTTAGACAGGACTTTCTGTACCAAGTTATTTTTAGAATTTAATTTGTATCATCGTATCAGAGGCACCAACATCCTTGCATGCATCGGCACTGGTCACCTAATGGCAGCTCTCCACGCTGCTTGATGGGTTTCAAGTCACGCTGGCCCCTAGTTTTGCTGGCCCTGGCCACTCTGGCCTCCCACCCTAGTCACACTGGCCCCCCTTTCCTGACAGAAATCCAGTCGTTACAGCTGTTATTATTACTCATTTTTAGCTAACCTAATTATTATTATTAGCTAAGGGTCGGAGTGACTAGGGCGGGAAGAGCTATGGGCCGGGTGAGTCATTTCCGCTTGATCCACCATTATATCTCTTATGCTGCCACTTATCACAAACACTGACCAAGATGGAGTTATTTCCCACACCCTTGCAGCAAACTACACCTGGCCACACTTCCTCTGCTTTGACAGTACTGCCACCTGCCCTACATATCATCACTTTTGTTGGTGAAAGTCTGCTGTATGTATATCTAACCCCTCTAGAAAAGCCCCTTAAGCTATATAAAGCCATATGGAAGTAGCAGGCACAAAAAAATAATAGATATGGTTACGGCATACTGACCAAAGTCGTATCCAGCTAAATGTCCTCTCCAGCAATAGTGTTATGATGGTTGTGGTTGCTCTAGTAGTGGCTATGATAGTTCTGGTAGCTGTGGTGGTGGTAGTCCTGTACAGCTAAATGCCTTGATGCCGGAAAGGTGCCCACAAATTACTTCACCTCCATGTCATGCTGTTTTTTGCCATCATGCTGTCCTTCCCCCCAAACTCACACCCCTGAAAAAGAACACTGATATAAGCCATGACACTAAAAACTCCATAAAAAAAATCAATGAGTAAGCTTTAGAAATACTCAGGAATGTTTGCAAGACACGCTAAAGTCAATATTATCAGCATAAAAACAATTAATGGGAAGAAAAAGGAAAAAAAATCATATAAAAAATGTAAACGTCCTTCACCAGTCACAGCTCCAGCCAGACTGACTAAAGCTGGCAGATTCCACCAACCTCTACATTCTTTCCCTCCACTTGTTCCCTGCCCCCTCCATCCCCCCACCAGTTCCCACCCCTCCATCCCTCCCTTCATGTCCATTCCTCCTCCTTCCTGCCTCTCCTCCACCCCATCTCTCTCTCATTTCTTCCTTTCCCCTCCTTGTCTTTCCACCTCTAGTCATCCTTCTTCCCTCTACCTCTTCCTCTTACTGAAAAGCAGCTTTTTCCATCCCCCTCTTCCTCCTCTCTCCCTCTTCATCCCCCCCTCCTTCCTTCACTCTTATGTCTTCCTTCTCCTGTACTCCCTCTCCCTCCTCCTCCCTCCCCTGCAACATACAACAAGGGGGGGATTAGAAGCAATAGGAAAAAAGGGTGTATTACAATACAGTAGTAGCTACTACTGTCTGTTCAGTCAGAGGTACATTTTTTCATTTACTTTATCAAAAAAACTGCCTCGTGAAAATAAAATCACTTTAATCCTACTGGGGCTCCATAAGGCAGAACCTGGATGAAGAATGAATCCCAGCAGCAAACACTGAGTTTTATAGGTTGAGTTGATGAAAAAATCCCAGTGAAATGTGCCAATGATACACTTTCAATACAGGTGTCATTAGGCTGATGCCAACAGTTTCTCTGACTGCCAACAGGTTTTAATGTTATTTTGGGGCATCCTTAAGATATCTGAATAGACGGCTTGCTGTCCTACCAAAATTCCCACGGAACATTACAGTATTTTACTGAACTTACTACATGACTAAAGGACTCATTCCTACCTCACAACTATGGCAAGCTGCAAAATGATGACAATCTGGGCCAAGTCAAAGTGAATGAACTATATAGTCAATATTCAGCATGCAGTGTTTGATGAATGTCACATCCATTACTAAATTATACAAGATTCTGCCAATGGATGTGATAATTACATGATAACTCCAGAGGACATAGAATCAGTTCAGTCTAATTTACCATCAAATTAGAATAGAATGTCCCAGCAAATGCCACCATCCAAGTAAACATTGGCCTGGAACATCTTGCTGACCAACTTCATGGTGACAGGTTGGCGGCGCTACACCAATATGCTGGCTTCAAAGGGGGTGTTGTCTGCCCTGAAAAAAAAATAATATTAATAATCTATATACCAATCTATCTACAGCCAGATGCCTTAAGCCCATTAGGGGTGGAAAAATGCAATATTAATGTCTTCAAAGGGGGTGTCGTCTGCCCTGAAAAAATAGTAATTTGTCATTTCGTTTCTGAAGGCTCCAACATACTTGCAAGTGTCGGCCTTCGTCACCTAATGGCGGCTCTCCAAGCTGCTAGATCTCTGGTAGCCTCCCTATTCAGTCCTTTATCCTTCGGGTCACACTCAACTACCTCATCACAGGACTTTTTAGGGCTACCTCTTGCAACCCTACCCCCAACATTAACACTTCTCACTTTCTGTACCTGGTTATCATCTCCCATCCTCTCCACATGCCTAAACCATCTCAATCTACCTCTCCTCATCACAACACCAATACACTCCAGTCCCATCCTACCTCTCAACTCTTCCACTGTAAACCTAGTCCCCCAGCCCTTGCATGTATAGACGCACTGCACATCCACCTAACCACTCTCATTTCTGTACACTTGAGCCTGCAAATATCCTCTTCCTTTACTGCCCAGGTCCCACTACCATACAGCATTATCATTATAATAATAATAACAATAATAATAATAATGACAATAATAGTAACAATAATAATAATCTATATATCTATCTACCTGTTGCCAGATACCTTAATCCCATAAGGGGTGGGAAAAAAATTACAATAATAATAAATACACAAAATACATTTTTAAAAATGTATACAGTATCATTATCATCACCAGCACCATCTTGAACTCCGTCAGTTCCAGGATTAACTGGAATGTGCCATATTCAAGAGGGGCTGTGTGGCCCATAAAAAAAAAAAAAAAGAAAAAAAAAAATCATCATCGTTATCACCACCATCTCAATCTCTTTTTGTATCATCATCATCATCATCATCTTCCCAACTTTTTACACCCTCTGTCAATTCCAAGGTTAACCTGAACATGTCATCTTCACAGAGGGTGTTGTGTGGCCTGTGAAAAAAAAATGTATATCATCAATCATCATTATCAGCACCACCACCATCACAATCACAGATTTTTTTTCCCCCACCATGGTAAAATAAACTGATGCCGGGTGCATGATACTGCCTGTTCATGGGTCCATTCGTACAATATGTTGGGCGTTGTCAAAGCCATTTGAATCACGGCCTCAGGTGTCAGTCGCACCTGTCCCCGCTGCTGAGAATAAAGCCAATTGCAAGCAGCTGTGTTTCTTTTGACTCCAACATGGTGCAGTGAGTCAGTACCCACATGAGCATAATGCGGCCTTCCGACAAAGTGTACGGCAATGCACCTAGGTATTGCCCAGAAGTCTACACAAGCCCTACAACAGTTGTCATAGCAGTTGGGCCACTCTATCCTCACGCAATGGCCACTACCACCACCACCACCACCACCCCCTGTGGTTGTCAGGACACAGCTCTGCAGTACCTGAGAAGTGCAGAACAGACACATCAACAATAGGGCTCAGGAGCTGGAGACGCTCAGTGTTATACTGGATACGTCTGAGTAAGTGGCCTCAAGGGGACGCTGTGATGAACATACAGCGCACCCCCAAACTACAACGTATCATCGACTCAAGATTCTCCGACACCTAGTGGGAAGCCCTCGCAGTCGACCAGGCTCTCAACATTCTGGAAAATCTGGTTAAGTGTCCAGCCAACGAACTAGTACTTTGGGAGAAATTCTTCAACTTGTCACATGGTATTGTGGAAAATGTTAAGACATTCGTCAACAGGTGCTGCCAGCAGGCCATCGAATTGTCATTCAAGTGTCCTAAATGTGATGGGGATTTGTCAAAGTATATGTTATTAAGGAAGGTGATGGTAGGCCAAAGCAACTCATCACTGAAAAAAGAGTTGTATCAATCATTTAATGGTGATATAGCCCTGAGTGACATAATTCAAAAGTGCGTCACTTTTGAAACTGCTGAGAGGGATGCCAAGGGAGAGTTTTGGAGGGAAACGGGTCAGCAAGCTGGTGCAGCAGCAGTGTGTGTGCCAGCTGCCCTGCCGCCAGACACAGAGCCCACTCAACAGGAAGTTGCGGCAGCTGTCACCGCCAAGAGTCCAGGAAGTACACAGCGCCGTAATTGTGGCAGATGCCACAAACTGGGCAGGGTAAACTGTCCAGCCAATGATACAGAGTGTTGGTATTGCAAGATTACTGGACACATCTCAAAATGCTGCAGAAAGAAGAAAACAGGTAACAGGCTTCTGACATCCTCCAGTGCTGTATGGTGTGGAAATTCAGTGAATGCAACATTGCACAACTCCCCCAAGATTTTCATGAGTGTTTCTACACCAGGCTCTAACATCTCCCACCCAATGCTCGCAATGGCAGACATCGGTGCAGAGGTGCTTGTGGCAGTTCCTAACCACTTGTCTCAGTTGGGACTGTCTGTGCACCAGCTGTCTCGTCCCAACTCAAAGTTGTACCACACTGCAGGTGACAAGGTGGGAGTTTGGAGAGTGACACATTGCATGATTGACCTTGATGGGAAGCATTCTTGCCAAAAGGTATTTTTTATCAATACAGCCAGTGTTCTGTTTTTATCTAAGACAGCATGCAAAATGCTTGCCCTAGTGCCAGAGACCTTTCCCTTCCAACTGTCTGTTAACATGGTCACCTTAACTTTGCAAAGTTCCATATGCAAGTTACCCGCCACACCAGGCTACCCTCCAACACCATCTGCACTCCAAGTTTCTCTAACGGAGTAGAACACTCCACAGCTGACCAAGTGGCTGCTTGAGCACTTCTCATCATCGACATTAAACTTCAAACACAACCCTCTACCTGTGATGGCAGGTGAGCCACATCACGTTCACCTGCTGCCTAATGTCAAACCCCCTGCCTGTCATACTCCAGCCTCAGTTCCTAAACACTGGCAAGATGAAGTGAAGAAACAGCTTGATGACGATGTATGCAGAGGGATGCTCCACCAAGTCCTTGCCGGGGAATCTGTTGAGTGGTGTGCAAGAATGGTGGTCATCGCAAAAAAGAATGGGCAATCCCGCAGTATTGCAGAATGCCATAGGCTAAATGCAAGCTGCTTACATGAAACCCATCACACCCCAGTCACGTTCAACATGGTGTCAGTAATCCCAGTTCGGTCTTTCAAGACCGCTGCCGATGCATACTGGGGATTCCACCAGGTCGAACTGGATGAGACCAGCAGACATATCACTACATTCATGACCCCATGGGGCAGATAGCAGTACCAGCACACACCCATAGGCCATTGTTCTGCATCAGATGCCTATACCAAACGATTTGATGATGCAATCCAGGGAATCCCACGCAAGCACAGGTGCGGGATGACACACTTCTTTATGATGACGACGTACATCAAGCATTCTGGCAAGCGTATGAGTTTTTAGAGACCTGCGGCAAAGCTGGCATAACTCTCAAATCAGAGAAGTTCAAGTTCTGCCAGAGGGAGGTGGAATTTGTGGGATTCCACCTTGACTGAGATGAATACTTCCCTATAGATGACAGACTGTCAACAGTCAAGAACTTCCCCATGCCATCACATCCAACTCTCACAGACATCCGGGCCTGGTTCAGCCTGGTCAACCAGCTGGCCCCCTTCCTGGCCATGGCCTCTATCATGCAACCTTTTAGGGACCTTCTAAAGAAGCCCACAAGCAAGACAGTTTACTGGGACGGCCAGCTCCAAGAGAAATCTGAGGAGTCCAGGCAACTCATCACCAAGTTGGCAAGTGATGGATTAGTACACTATGACAAAGCACAACCTACAGCTGCTGTCACTCACTGGAGTAAGGATGGGATTGGCTTCGTGGTGTTGCAGCAGTACTGTTCATGTGGGTCAGCCAACACCCCTTTCTGCTGCCATGGCGGCTGCAAGTTAGCACTGTGTGGCAGATGTCATCTGACTCGGGCAGCGTCAGTGTACGCAGCCATAGAGGGGAAGCCATTGGCTGTGGCATGGTGCCTCAGCAAAGCGCGCCTCGTCCTTCTGGGGTGCCTTCTCATAGTGAAAGATCACCGTCCTTTGGTTAAGCTCTTCGGTGACAAGTTGCTCAAGGACATGGTGAACCCGGGCTATTCAGGCTAAAAGAAAAAGCACTACAGTACACATATTAAGTAAGATATCTACCAGGAAAGAAGAACTGTGCTGCCGATACTCTCTCAAGGTATCCGGTTCTAAAGGATTCTCCACACAACGTAGACCTGGCCCAGGAGGAAGACTCGACAGTGGCAGCAGCATCCTAGGTTGCAGCACTCATTGCAGACAATACTGTCCTCGACCAGGAATCCATCGCCAAGGCTGCTGCTGATGACCCAGACTACCAGTTACTGGCCAACAGAACAGTGACAAGGGACTGGCCAGTAAGCAGGTCCATGAAGGTGCCACCTCTCTACCCATTTTACAACGTCCGGGACCATCTCTCCATGACTGGTGGATTGATGAGCTACACGTACAACAAGGACAGTGTGCGCCTCGTGGTTCCCAAGTCCCTCCAGCACCAGGCAGCACCGAACCTGCATGCGGGTCACCAAGGTCTCGACTCCATGCTGTGACAAGCAAGACAGGCTGTGTATTGGCCAGGTTTGGAAGTTTTACAGTTTCATCGCTCAGCATCCACCCCATGCGAAACCACTGCCCCATCCCAACATCACGAACCCTCACTGGCAATGCCCCATCCTGTGTACCCATTCCAGCAAACTGTAGCAGATCTGTTCCTGTTAGATGGCCATAACTACCTTGCTTATGCAGACAGGCTAACTGGGTGGATTGATGTGGCCCACTTCCCAAGGCAGACAACCTCCAGCACCACCATCCAGAAGAGTAGGACTTACTTCACATGAAGGAGGGTGCCAAAAGAAATGTCAACAGACGGCGGCTTAAATCCTGTGAGTGAGGAAATGCAAGACTTCCTCCAGCGCTGGGGAGAGTCTGCTCACCTATCATCAGCACACTATCCCCAGTCCAATGGGATAGCCAAAGCTGCTGTGAAGATAGCCAAGAGAATACTGAGGAACAACAATGGGGACTGGTGGCAGTCTTCATACTGACAGTGTGTCAAAGGCACTGCTCCAGTACCTCAACACTCCATTCCATGGTACCAACAACTCTCCAGCACAGTTAGCTAAGGCAGCTGCGTGACTCCATGCCAGAAGCCAAACAACATTACATGATAGACCGCCACTGGAAGGAGGCTCTTCGCTAGCAGGAACGGCAAATCGCTTTCATTTCTCATTTTTGTTTTTGAAGGCTCCAACATGCTTGCATGTCTCGGCCTTGGTCACCTAATGGCGGCTCTCCATGCTGCACGATCAATTGCAGCCTCCCGTTCAGTACTTTAACCCTGAGGTCACACTTAATGACCTCGTCCCACGTCTTTCTCGGTCTACCCCTCACAACCCCACCCCCAATATTAACATTTCTCACCTTCTGCACCCAATTATCATCCCCCATCCTCTCTACATGCCCAAACCATCTCAATCTACCTCTCCTCATCACAACACCAATACACTCCAGTCCCACCCCACCTCGCAACTCTTCCATCGTAAACCTAGCCCCCCCAGGCATTGGAAGCAGGGACACACTGCACATCCACCTAAGCATTGTCATTTCTATACGTCTGAGCCTGCAAATATCCTCTTCCTTTACTGCCCAGGTCTCACTACCATACAGCATTACACTCCTAACACATGCTACATAAAAAGACCCCTTAGCACGTAGGGAGAGTCCTCTCAATGTCAGGAAAGGCAACAGCTCCTTGAACTTCTTCCAACCACTTCTCACCCTAGCCACAGAGCTAGCTCCAGCCCCACCTCCAGCACACAACATGTCTCCCTAATAACAAAACTCTTCCACACACTCAAAAGACTCACCAGCAAGTTCAATCCTTTCACGCCTGACAATCGCCATCCGCTCTCCCCGACACGCCGCACATATAAAATCAGCATTATCTCGCAGTTTACCTCTGATACCACTACATCTCTTGTGCACCCATTTATCACAAATATTGCACAAGATGGAATTACTTCCCACACCCTTGTGGCAAACTGCACATGGCCACTCTCCCTCATCTTTAACAGTACTGCCACCAACCCTAGATATCATCGCTTTTGTTTTATCTGCATTTACCCTTAAGCCCTTGTGTCACATACCATCCCTCCACTTCCTAAATCTTTCCTCTGCCTCACTTTCGTTCTCTGCAATCAACACCAAACCATCAGCATACAACAACTCCCACGGGAGTCCGTTTCTAAAGTCACGTGAAAGGGCTTCAAGTACCATGATAAACAACATGGGACTCAAGACTGACCCCTGATGCACACCAACATTCACAGAAAACTCATCACTCAAATCTCCATTCACCCTTACCTGGGTGTGAGCACCCACATACATAACCATAACCACCATAATCAGCCACTCCTCCAAGCCAAGCTTTCTCATTGCCCACTTCACCACCTCTCTTGGGACTCTGTCAAAGTCCATTTCCAAATCAACAAAAACAAAAGACAGATCCCTTTTCTTCCTGAAATATTTTTCCTAAAGCTATCGAACAATGAATATGGCATCAGTGGTCCCCATGCCTGGCATACACCCAAACTGCATCTCATCAATATTCATTCTTTCTCTAATCATACCTTCTAGAACTCTCTCCATTACCTTCATTATCTGATCTAAAAGCTTTATACCTCTATAATTTCCTCTTTCTAGGGAATCACCCTTCCCTTTATACACATTTACAATTACACTCTTCAACCAATCATCTGGGACAACACACTCATATATAATCCTATTTATCAGGCCAGTGACTTACCTCACCCCTATATCTCCCGAGGCCTTCAACATTTCGGCAGTCAACCCAGACACACCTGCTGCCTTCCCCATCTGCATCCTGCCTATTGCCTCACTCACAGTAACAGCATCAATCAAAGGCCAAGGGCAAAACACTGGATCTGCTGGCTCCAAACCTTCCCTGTCTTAGTCAAACTCATTCAACAACCGGCTATAATGTTTTCTCCATGCACCTTTAATATCCTCACTGTTCACCACTACCCTTCCTTTATCATTCTTCACACACTGCTCACCTATAATATCCTGATTATCCCTCTTCACCCGATTTGCCACCTTAAATATCATATTTTTCCTTTCCCCATGGTTTAGGCTATCAAGTAAAAGTCTCTGTGACTCAGACTTCGCCCTGTATACCTCTCTTCCAGCCCTACACTTGGCAGCCAAGTATTCCTGAGAAAGATGAGAGAGTTGCTGACAAGTACGGCCAAAGTGCCCATCCCCTGGATGCTTTACAAGTGGACCAGCAAGTCAGGATTCAAGACCCTGCCACAAAACTTTGGGATAAAACTGGCATGGAGGTGGAGGCTAGCAGGTTTCGGCAGTACCATGTGAGGCTACTTGGCTCTGGCAGGTTCTCAGTGAAGAATCGTGTCCACCGCCGCCCTGTAAGCAAGCGGAACCCAACAACACCCCTGCCAGTAGCCGACGTGCAGCAGCAGCTCTCTCCTCCACTGTCACCTCACCACCTTGCCATGCCTCAGCCCCCATTGACAAAGCCATCAAGTAGGGGACGTCCTCAAGACACACAGAGACAACCAAGGTGGTGCCATGATTATGAACTGTGGACGCATGCAATATCCTCATGCATAAGATGGGTGATACTCAATTGTCACTGTATGCCACAAATATGTTATGCTGTATATTTTAATGATTGTAAACTACTGTATGTGCCCCTGCATTCCACAATTTACTTCAGATTTTCAGAATTATGTGTTAACCTTCTACAAACCTTGGGGGGGGGGAATGTAGGATACTGCCTATTTATAGGCCCATCCGTACGATATGCTGGGCATTGCCGGAGCCTTTTGAATCACAGCCTCGGGTGTCAGTCGCGCCTGTCCCTGCTGCTCAGAATAAAGCCAAGCACCCCCACAGCATGCTTCTTTCCTCCTCTATCAATTCCAGGATTAACTTCCCTAAGCCAGGTTACAGTGAACATACTATGGGAACTCACCCAAAGATAATGGTATTCCATATCATGATGTTTTCTGTGACAGCAGCACTGACTCCTGCAGGGGGTCTTGCTGCAACCTGAAAAATTGATGATTAGTTGCATGATGGCAATATTATCGATAATGATGCTAATAATAATAATAATAATAATAATAATAATATAGGGGGTCCTGATGTTTTGAGCGTTATGCTTATGAAAACCAAGTCATTAAGTGAAAGCTTGTATAAAAGAGTATATAACCTATGGGAAAAAGGGGGATTTGGTGTTTGACCATTGCCAGTATACATCTATAATGCTATGTAAAGCAATTTTAAACATGAATAAATGTTAGTTATATATATCTAAAACAAACACTCATCATTAACATAATAATCCAGAATAATACATATCTAATGTAATCCCCAAGAGATGCCACTGGAATTGTACAGAAATCCACAAACTACAAACTCGGGTTAGTAACTGTATACAACTTTTGTGGTAAACATGAGTGGAATAACCCTGAATAATAAACATGTCAACAAAGCAGTACCGGTATATATATGTATGATAACATAATTCACAAACACTGAACTCAAGTATCTTAACTAACTTCTTACGTCAACACGTAATCTCGTCACATACTGTAAGAACAGATTTTTTCTCACCCTGTAGCAAAAGCCAGTCACAAAACTATTTCCACAATCACTGCACTAAGTGTGAAAACTCATGAATTTTACTGCTCCCTCACCATTAACCTCTTTAAAGATGGGAGAAATAGGGAATGAGGAGGGCAGACACGGAAAATGAATAATAAAGGAGAAAGATGATGTAGGCAGCAGCATCAACGTGTGGATGATGGTCGCCACCACCTACCACTGTTTACACTTACTGCTTTTAGATAATTTAATTCATTTTGGCATATCAGACAGAGCCAGGATTCCAGGGGCTTGAATGATGAGTGAATGGAAGCGTGGCCCATTGGACTGGGTAAACTTGGGCTTTCTGAATGTTGCTCCTCACCCTGCCCTAGGATGGGAAAGGAGGTCAGGATGATGATGATGCAACAGTGAAGTGATTAATGAAGGCTATACCTAATCCCTGTAATAAGTCTCTCCTATACCAAACAAGATCAATTGGGGATGGCAGGAAGAAAATACAAGAACAGGTTATCCCACTGAGGGAGTTGAAAACCATACAGTGTGTGACCTTGGGTTCTGGGTAAATTTTTACAAGTGGACAATACACCCCCCAGGTAGTGCGATATATTTTTCTGGCAGTTTTTGATGCGATTCGAATGTTTCTGACCTTCATTTTTGTCGGAAATGCCCCTCACCGAACACAATAAAACTAACCAAACCCAACCCAACATACCTAACCTATCTTAGGGGAGTAATAATCAATTTCCAAATGGGGTAATGGGGGTTATTTGTGATCCTTAGGGACTATACTATACGATAATGGTGCTAAAATTCCAAAACTGCATATTGTCCACTTGTAAAATAATACCGGGTTCTGTGGGTGACATGGGCCCAGAGGTATGGGGAGACTCTCCATTGCCTGCGCATCCCACCACTGGCTTGAACTACACCTGTCACGGATAAAGACAGTAAGATAAACCATCACCATTACCAACATCATCATTATTAGTTTCATCATCATCATTGTTGTCACCGTTTCCCAAGTAACTGGCAGTAGAATATTAAGCTATAATGAAGCAATTATGGAAGGAGTGGTAGGCAGCCTGCACAGCTTTTGATATAACAAGCTTGGAACTGACCTGGACACATGCCTGGCAACAAAGGTGTGATGCCCACAGATGTGCTGTTTGCTTCCCTTCTTCTTCCAGCTACTCCTCTGCTACATCATAACAGACTTGCAGCTATTGAATATATTCAGATTTTTCTTTTCCTGCAAATTGGTCAAATCATAATTAAACTTCCTGGAAATGCATACTGGCTTATCTGTTGTGCAAAATGGTTGTTATCTTATACCTAATGCAACAAAATGCGGAAAATATTCTCACAGAAAATGGCATGGTGATAAAAAAGAATATATGCTACTTAACATTTCAGGGCGCAAAGGTATTGAAATTAGGAAAAAATGACACCAAAATGATCCAAATCTGAGATGAATTACAGTAGATGCAAAGAGAAGCTAGAAATACTATGTTCTGAGAAAATAAGCATCAAGGTCAAGACTTAATTGTATAGGTTTGTAATTGATATAAAGTGCTGTATGATGGATGAATGAAGTTTTGTGCATCCAGTGTTGCACAGACTGGGTCTTTTCCGGTTTGTGAACCTCACTGCTGGGGCGTTTTGGACAGAGTATCACTGCCGGGGTTTTGTCTGTGCCAGTGGTGGACCCCTTCCCGTCTCTCAACAACTATCTCTAGCCAAGAACATACCAGGTACAGTCCTGTAGCTTTGTGGACAGTGGAGGCATGATGCTTGCCTTGAAAACACCACTGCTAGTGACCGACACATTGGAGGCATGATGCTTGCCTTGAAAACACCACTGCTAGTGACCGACACATTGGAGGCATGATGCTTGCCTTGAAAACACCACTGCTAGTGACCGACACATTGGAGGCATGATGCTTGCCTTGAAAACACCACTGCTAGTGACCGACACAGTGGAGGCATGATGCTTGCCTTGAAAACACCACTGCTAGTGACCGACACATTGGAGGCATGATGCTTGCCTTGAAAACACCACTGCTAGTGACCGACACAGTGGAGGCATGATGCTTGCCTTGAAAACACCACTGCTAGTGACCGACACATTGGAGGCATGATGCTTGCCTTGAAAACACCACTGCTAGTGACCGACACATTGGAGGCATGATGCTTGCCTTGAAAACACCACTGCTAGTGACCGACACATTGGAGGCATGATGCTTGCCTTGAAAACACCACTGCTAGTGACCGACACAAGGTAACCCTCGTGCACGAGTGTTTTGGTTGACTGAGAGTAAAAGGTGGATTTTCAGTGTTGCCTGGCGAAATCGTAGAACTTCCGCCATCTCCATGTTTTCACTCTCCCTGCTTATACAGAAAGATGTCAAACACCACAAAAGAGAAATAGACGAAATTATTATTAGAAAATCATGCTGGCGCGCCGATCAGCTGATCTTTGTTGACATTTGGTGAGACAGGCCTTGGAGAATTTGTAACATCCCATCCTCGGTGACTTAGTTGGCCTTTTACACCTTAATATCCCCTAATATGGTGCTAATAGGAACTATGACTGTATTAAAAAATACCGATAACGACAGAGAGGACAAGAAAGTGTAATATACCAAATAAATTGATCAGGAAAAAGTACTAAAAATCCTTCCTTTTCAACGACATACGGCTTAATTTTCAACCCCGACTTAGGAGGCTTCGTAAGACCTCTGCCTTAGCAATTTATTGTGCACATTACACCTTAATATTCTATATACTGATGCAACTGTGCCGATATTTTAATTAAGCCGTAATCTCTCATGTAGAAGATTTCGTAACATTTCCTTTTCGGGGAACTATTTTGCACTCTTGACCTTAATATCCTCTTGATGAAAGCTATGGCGGTATTAGCAAAGTATAAATATCATACAACCCAACAGAAAGGCCTAATTTGCAAATAAATCGCTAAGGAAAAAAGGGGTGTGAGGGCCACGTTCCAGCGATAATACGGATTGATTTTCGCAACACTTCTTCAGCGATTTATTTTGCACCATGCACCATAATATTCTCTTATATGCTACTCTGAGTTGCAATTGTGCCGACATTAATAGTTCAGCCTAAATCTCTCATACAGGCCGGCGGTGGCGCGGTAGCGCAGTGGTAGCGCGCTGGACTCGTAATCGGGGGATTGCGAGTTCGAGCCTCGCCCGGGCTGCCGTGCTGGGAGTGGTAGCTCGCTCCTGTAACCCTAGCGGGGCTATATAGTCCAATACAGGGCTTAGCTCGGGGGAACTCCATTTCTCCCATTTTCTCATATAGGCCAGTCCAGTAAAGTTTTGGGATTGCCTTTGCAATCCAAAGTTTTTAACAACTCTGATGGGAGGCGAACCCGCGTCCACCAGCGTGTGAGATGCACACTCTACCACTGTACCACATAGGCTAGGCTTTAGAGATTCCGTAGGGTCTCTTCCTGGGCGATTGTTTTGCGCATACACCTTAAAATCCTCCAGTGTGTTATAAATGGAATCTACGCCGATATTAAAAGTTACAGATTACATGAATAATAACATTAATGTGTAATATGCCAAATAAATTGCCGAGGAGGAGGTTCTACGAAATCTTGCATATTACGGATGATATTTCTATTTGCTTAATCAGTACAGTAGCTTGAAAAGCAAATCGTTAAGAAGAGGCGTTAGGGAGTGTCCTTACAATTTATTTCTAATTCTGCTCCGTTACTATATTCTTGTGTGTAATTCATGCAATCTATGTCGACACTGACAAGAGATAAGAAGTCAGCCAGGGGATATTAATGAGTAGTTTGGAAAATAAATCATTAAGGAAGAGGTGCTTGGGATCTGCCTTGCCCGGCGAGAATGCGGACCAAAGATTGTCATTTTCAGGAGGTTGCGGTGCTAAGAAACATACATACGGGTAAGGAGTCTCCCTAACACCTGTTCCTTAATTATTTATTTCCCAATTACTCTTTAATATATGTTCCCACCATAGCATGGGACAACATCAACTTGGAGGAGACGGACTGTTCGTAATGACGGCACTCCACGCTGCTTGATCTCTGGCAGCCTCCCTATTCATTCCCTTACCCCTCGTCCCAGGTCTTTTTCGGTCTGCCTCTCACATCCCTACCCCCGACGTTTACATTTCCTATTTTCCGCACCCACCTGTCCACCTCTCCACACCCAGTTGGCATCCTCCATCCTCTCCACATGCCCAAACCATCTCAGTCTACCCCTTCTCATGACACAAACCAATACACTCCAGTCCCATCCTTCCTCCCAAACCAACTCAATCTACCTTCTCTCATCACAACACCAATACACTCTACCCCTCCTCATCACAACACCAATACACTCCAGTCCCATCCTTCCTCCCAAACTATCTCAATCTACCCCTCCTCATCACAACACCAATACACTCCAGTCCCATCCTTCCTCTCAACTCTTCATTCATAACTCTCACTCTCCACACCCAGTTGTCATCCTCCATCCTCTTCACATGGCCAAACCATCTCAGTCTACCCCTCCTCATCACAACACCAATACACCCCAGTCCGTTCGTGATGCTTAAGATGTCACTTTTCACACGGGAAGCGATGTCAGCGAGTTACGATGCGGATGTAGCATCAATTGTATCACTGGAGCCATGGAAGAGAGTAGCCAGTGGTCCTGTGAGGAGGTGGAGGAAGAAGAAGAGCTGTTATTGCTTAGTTTAGCCATTTCCGACAAACTTAAAATGAAATGGGTACATGAGACAAATGTGAACAGACCAAGAACGTATAGGTGATGAGGAAAAGTTCATACGATATTCTAGACTATGTGCCACTCAGTGTAATGAATAATGACGCCTTATGAATGACTGAACAAATGGGAGAAATGGAGTTCCCCCGAGCTAAGCCCTATATTGGACTATAGCCCCGCTAGGGTTACAGGAGCGAGCTACCACTCCCGGGCGAGGCTCGAACTCGCAATCCCCCGATTACGAGTCCGGCGCGCTACCGCTGTGCTACCGCGCCCCCCTCCAATGACTGAACAAGACATCCAGAACAAGCTACAAACTACAGGCAGGCCATAAGTGCCAAGGACAGGCTGGCCAGTACCTTTACACAGATTAAAATACAAACCTACACTTGCAGGAAAAGTTTGTATAAGAAGGAACAAGTGACTGTATGTCCATATGGGAAGGGTACCGGGGAGGGTGTGTAAGGTGCTGGGAAGGGTGTGTAAGGTGCTGGGAAGGCTGTGGTGCTGGGAAGGGCGTGTAGGGTGCTGGGAAGGGTGTGTAAGGTGCTGGGAAGGGTGTGTAAGGTGCTGGGAAGGGTGTGGTGCTGGGAAGAGTGTGTAAGGTGCTGGGAAGGGTGTGTAAGATGTTGGGAAGGGTGTGTAAGGTTCTGAGAAGGGTGTATAATTTGTGTATTCTTAAAAAATCTCGCTACCTAACTACACATGCTATTTGTTACTGCATCGCGGTATGTCTGTCACAGTACATTATATTCGTCTAAAGGAAGCAAAAGAAAATTGTACCGTGATTTCTAAGTCTCTAAAAAAGAAACATTTAGTACTGCTGAGGTTTAAACTAATTTTAGGGTGAATTTGAAACTAGAAAGTGCCAGATGTGGGAATTTTGTTCGTAGTTATTGACTTCGGCTTCATCTTATCGTCAGCAAACCCAAAATATCCCGTAAGAGGGTAGTATTCATGCAAATAATGTAGCATATAAAAATCTTTCGCATAGCTAACTCGATCATAAGTGCAGCGATACTAGCATATAAACCAGCGAATTTATAAAAAAATATGATACCAATTTGAACTTCGCGGGCATCACATTGGAGACAAGCCGAGGTTCCAAAATTATAAGTGTTTTGAGCGTTCGGGGCACGTCTATATAATTGCTTGTTTATTTTTCAGTTTTCAGGCAAATAAGCTAAAATAATACACACATATGTGTAAAATCGGAAAAAATCAACCAAGCAAAACTGTTTCTGATGCTTTTAAAATGATTTGAAGGCATGTTAAATCCCGGAAATTGGTTTAAGATCTTTTATGAATCCTTTCGAGGTTGGCGATGGGACTTGGGATTGTGTGAGTGTAACCGACGCCATGTTTCAAGAGAACAGAGTGTCGTGGTGAGTATCCTTACTCCTTGATTCCACTTTTTAAACCTGTTACAGTTAATTGACTTATATTATTCTGTTTGGGAAAATTTGATAAGGCAATGGAGCTAACTTAGAGGTGAGTATTTCAAGTGAGTGTTCGTGTTTCGTGATCATAAAGGGCGACAAAATCCGAGCAGACGCTCAAGAAGGCTGGCGTCGTGAGTATCCTGGTCCAGTTTATAATTTTACCACTAGCATCTGATTTACGTGCATAAATCTACTTGTTAATATTAAATAAGTTAAGAGAGATTACTAGGGTATAAGTATGTGATGGAAATATTCGTGTTTTGAGATGGTTTGTGGAATGGTGGTGTAAATGGAAGAACAGACGCCGAAGAAGGCCAGCTTAGGTATCCTGCTCTGATTCGTTTTTCGGCAGCTTCCATCTAATTTACTGACATAATTCTACTCACTAATGTTAGAGAAGCAAATAGAGATTATTTGGGTGTACGCGTGTGAGGGAAAGTGGCTGTATTGAGATGATATTTGGCATTCTTGTAAGATTTGACGTTGAAGATGGCTGGCGTAGTAAGTTAAGTATCCTGCTCTGCCTCCATATTTTCCTTACTTACAGCCAATTTCCCCACTTAATTCTGCTTACTGTTGTTATGCAAGGTAATGGAGATAAATAAGTGTAGTTTGGTGGGAGAATATTGTTGTTTGCAGATATTTAAAGGGTGTCAGGTTTTTTCGTGTCCTTGCCGACATTTTGTAAACATTCTGCCCCGACATTTTTAGAATGTTTGTATGTTATGTAATTCCGTCGATTTTTGGTTATTATTTTTTTTATTATGTGGGTTTTGGGGTATTTTTTGAAGAGGATTCCACGTAAATAGCTCCTTAAAGCCGATGACGTGTTAGAGGGATCCTTGCAGGTGATGACACTGATATAACCACGCCAGTACCACTGTTAATATACACGTTACTCAATTCCTATCCCATGAAAACAGGATGTGGCACTGCAGAGAGGTAACTTCATCCTGCAGTCCACCGGGTTCACATTTAGATGAGCAGGGAGCCACAGTAACACTTTTACCACTGCGGTCTTGACGATTTTATCTGTACGTTTAGATCAACCTGGAGTCACAATAAGACATTACCACTGCTGCCTGCTGACGATTTTAACTTTATTTAGCCAAGACGGGTTTTGGAACGGGAAGGATTAGGTACAGCCTGCATGCAGCCCCACACTACCATGGAGTCTCAAAAGCGGAATAACATCGGTTAGTGATAGAAAGAATAAAGCTAGTTTTTTTACTCTAACTTGGACCAGACTCTCGTCCTTTTGAAGCTTATTTCACAGCTCAGTTGCAGAAAAAGACAATACTGCGGCTCAACATCATATCCATAGCACTTCCTCGTGACTAACATCGTATTCTAATGCTAATCTGTACAACTGCGTCCCAACAGCATCCTTTCCATAGCACTTCCTCATGACTGGTATTGTATTCTGATGGTAATCTCTTTACAACTCACAGTTCACGAGGAAGAGACAGCAGTTGTAGGCCGAGTTAATGACAACAGTATAATGCTGAGATCAGATTAAAGACGCACATAACATAATGATTACATTTATCTGTTGATGTATATATTTCCTTGGACGATTTTTTGTGTCATTCTTGCCACCTGGAGACAGTTTTGTGAAGATCTGGGGGCAATAGGTGATAAGGGGGTGATGGCGACCCAGGCTGCTGGCCTGAATACATTGCAATATGTCACGTTGTTGAAGGGGTGAAGGCAACCTGACAGGTACACGTGGTAACTGCACCAAAGTTACCTGGTATCATATGTATCATCTTAGCACCGTATTTTCAGTGTAGCAGGTTTCCTTAGCACCTCTTCCTTAGCCTATTAGTTTGCATATTGCACCTTACTGCCGGGTATTGTGTATTATGTTAATCCTGCCTTTTCATTATCCGCATAAATTGCAAAATAACCTGCAAAGAGGCAGCTTAGTAGCCATGTTTGCGGCTATTTAGGGGGAGGGGGGATCAGAGGCTGGGGCGGGGTGTGGCCCGGGGGTTTGTAGGGTTTGTGGTATTGTTCATACCTGTTTGGTGTGAACCACACCTGCGTATAATGAGGCCACACGGGATTTGTACACTGATTGGTAGTCTACCCCAATATGAACAATTTCCTCAGGACACGGAGAGAGAGAGAGAGAGAGAGAGAGAGAGAGAGAGAGAGAGAGAGAGAGAGAAACGAGCTTAAGGGGATGTAATAGGGGATGATGATAAAAACTGATAGGTCATAAAGGGAACTGTGAGCTTAACGTTCGATGAGGATAATACTTACTGGTATTCACAAAAAATCGTGTACAACAGTTAGGCAAATTACTTTCAGCACTGCTGGGTTGGGGCAGACATTGCAAAGTCTGGGCAACGTGACTGTGTACTCTAATATTTCACTGAAGTTGTGTGGCCTGTGTGAAGATAGTGTGGTGCATTTATAACGCTGCTCTGTTACCCCACCTGGCTATTGCTTGTGTGTTGTGAGGACGGCTCAGTCAGTGTTGTCAGTGTTAGTTGTGTATCATGTACACGGCAAGATATCATGTACTGCGTATTCATTTCCTGCTCCCACTGCTACACACACACACACACACACACACATACATACACACACACACACACCAGTATATCATGTACTGCGTATTCATTTCCTGCTCCCACTGCTACACACACACACACACACACACACACACACACACACACACACACACAGCTGTACCCACAACACATCAGATATTGCAGGTGAGTGTCTTGTGAAGCTCTGTTTACATACTGCCTTGTACAACAATTTTGGCCCCTCTTGGACTCTTCATGGGGTACAGGCTCAACATGTGGTGTATTTTCTTTGATGATAACAAGAGTAATATTGGTCACTTTCTCCCCCCACCTGCAACTAATTGTTCCTTTCACTTGCAGGTACGATGTTACTTGTTACTAGTGCGTTACTTGGGTTACTTGCAAGATGGCAACATGAATACAGAGTCAGGCAGCGGTACGTGGCAGCCTAAGTTACAGAGAACCAGTGGCCCCAGTGTAGTGGCTTTCGAATTAAGGTGAGTCTTTTAGCCTTCTTAGTGCACTGACACCTTAATTTAGTCTGGCAGGCTCCAAGTGATTTTAGTCAGTAGGTCAACTCTGGAACTGTCTCTCTCTGTCTGTATTTCCTACTTGAAAGGAGCGTTGTGGTGTGGATGTGATGGAAAGCGTTACGAGAAATACATTGAGGTGGTTTGGCCATGTGGAGAGGATAGAGAGCGAGAGACTAACGAGGAGAGTGTATGTGAGTGAGGTGGAGGGGGGAGGGCGAGGGGGAGGCCGAGGATGAGATGGAGGGATGGAGTGGAGAGGTATATGAGAGAGGGATGTGTGAGCTGGGAGCAGGGCAGTGAATTGGCGGGGGACAGCGTGACATGGAGGCGATTTGTTTGTGGCCACCCCTTACGGGATTGAGGCGTCTGGCAACAGATAGATAGATAGACCTACATGCAAATTAGTGTCATTGAGTGTAGTATGTTCTCAGTCCAGGTCAGCGTCTTTCTTTGCCACTTCACTCCGATGATGTCTTAGTTTATTCTTGCCATCTCCAGGTCATTTTATTCAACTCAGACCGAAAAGAATATTGCTGTGCCTAAGTGCTGTGTCTTGGTGTGTTAAGCTGAGGTCTTTCTGAACCCTGTTGAGAATGGCAAGCACAGGACATAATTATAATCTTTTCACCTCTCTCTTCCTGTCTACATATAACTCTCCCATCCGTCTCTCAACTTCCTCCATGCCTCTGCTTCCCATCCACTCACTATATGCTTTTTTCTTTTGCACCACAGCCTGTCTCACCTCTTCATTCCACCATGCTGTTCCTTGCACCCCCTTTCGTGTTCTCTTCACCTCATACACCACCTTACATATTGTATTTTTCATTTTGTCACTTCCATTAGCTTGAGAGAGAGGATGTTCACTCCAGGAGCTGGGGACTTTAAAGTCGGTGGTACATCCGCATGAGGCTATTGTGGGGCAAAATAGGTCTTTGATGAAACACTTTTATTCTTACAAAATAGTTAAACAAAATGCCTCTCCATGTTTGTATCAGTTTAAGTCCATCCACCCTTGTTGGACTACACCTGGCCATCACCAGGCTGATAGGGGTTGGGAATCTTGGCAAGTTAGAACAAATGTTGTTAAGTCACATGGATGTCAGGCGAGAAGAATACACTAATTCCTTGTTATCTGTCGCCCTTTTTCCAGTCTTTTTTGTTGTACACTTCTTGAATCCAGTGACATATTGTCAGTGTTATTCTTGTCATCTTTACACCACTGTGTACTTTAAGACAGCTGTAACCCCTTCAATCCAGTGCCATTGTCAGTGTTATTCTTGCCATGTGTACACCACAGTGTACTGTACTTTAAGACAGCTGTAACCCCTTCAGTCCATTGATGTATTTAACATTTGTTCTTGGTGTCTCTGGACCACTTTATTCAGTTTAAAGACTACTCGTGAACAGTTGTTGAGTAACCCTGGTCTGTCTGGTTGAGCAGACCTATCAATCGCAAGCAAGCAGCTACCCCTGCAGGGCCGTGCCATGCAGTGAACCAATGTTTCCTTGCAGTGGACAGCACCTTGCCACTGCCAGGTGCGGGCAAGAGTATGCAGGTTGGGTTGCCAGACGGAATTTGCATCTGCATCCAGTAACAGGGACGCCATAGTAGGCTGCACATCATGCTGTTGTTTGGTGTTATGGTTACCACCCAGCGTTGTACAGTAAAGGGTTGCCATGGTTACCCCATAGTAGGCTGCACATCATGCTGCTGTTTGGTGTTATGGTTACCACCCAGCGTTGTACGGCCATAGTAGGTTGCACATCATGCTGCTGTTTGGTGTTATGGTTACCACCCAGCGTTGTACGGCCATAGTAGGCTGCACATCATGCTGTTGTTTGGTGTTATGGTTACCACCCAGCGTTGTACGGCCATAGTAGGCTGCACATCATGCTGCTGTTTGGTGTTATGGTTACCACCCAGCGTTGTAAAGGGTTTCCTTGGTTACGCCACAGTAGGCTGCACGTCATCCTGCTGTTTGGTGGTATGGTTACCACCCAGCGTTGTAAAGGGTTTCCTTGGTTATGTTATGGTTACCACCCAGCGTTGTAAAGGGTTTCCTTGGTTACGCCATAGTTGGCTGCACGTCATCCTGCTGTTTGGTGTTATGGTTACCACCCAGCGTTGTAAAGGGTTTCCTTGGTTATGTTATGGTTACCACCCAGCGTTGTAAAGGGTTTCCTTGGTTATGTTATGGTTACCACCCAGCGTTGTAAAGGGTTTCCTTGGTTATGTTATGGTTACCACCCAGCGTTGTAAAGGGTTTCCTTGGTTATGTTATGGTTACCACCCAGCGTTGTAAAGGGTTTCCTTGGTTATGTTATGGTTACCACCCAGCGTTGTAAAGGGTTTCCTTGGTTATGTTATGGTTACCACCCAGCGTTGTAAAGGGTTTCCTTGGTTATGTTATGGTTACCACCCAGCGTTGTAAAGGGTTTCCTTGGTTATGCCATAGTTGGCTGCACGTCATCCTGCTGTTTGGTGTTATGGTTACCACCCAGCGTTGTAAAGGGTTTCCTTGGTTACGCCACAGTAGGCTGCACGTCATCCTGCTGTTTGGTGGTATGGTTACCACCCAGCGTTGTAAAGGGTTTCCTTAGGCTGCACGTCATCCTGCTGTTTGGTGATATGGTTACCACCCAGCGTTGTAAAGGGTTTCCTTGGTTATGCCATAGTTGGCTGCACATCATCCTGCTGTTTGGTGTTATGGTTACCACCCAGCGTTGTAAAGGGTTTCCTTTTTTTTTTCTTTTTTTTTCTTTTTAATGCAAGGAAGAAGGAACCAAAGGCCACAAGCCCGCAAACTGTTCCCTCCAAGAAAAAAACAAGATACAAGAGAGAGCCAAATTCAAGAACCGATCATTTCGAGATGCCTGAACACACTGCGTTTGAAAGACTGGAGATCAAAGCTAGCAGGAAATACAGACAGAGGGAGACAGTTCCAGAGTTGACCTGTTGCATAAATGAAGGACTGGGAGTAACGATTAATTCTTGCGTTAGAGAGTTGGACAGAGAAGGGATGAGAGTTTGCTGCTAGACGGGTGCTACGCGCCCGTCGTAGAGGTGGAGGAATGCAAGCAGACAGTTCAGAGGAGCAGTGAACGTTGAAGTAGCGATAGAAAAGGTTATAGGAAACCAGTAGGCTTGTCACTCAGTGTAGAGCCACCTGAAGTGGAAAGAAGCTTAATAAAAAGCAACAGGAAGGATGGGAAAAACAGGAAGAGAAGAGGCCAGACACAAAAAGGGAATGACAGGCGAAGGAAGATGTAGGCAGCACTACATCAAGTGAGTGCGTGATAGTCGGGCAGACACAAATGGGGAATGATGAATGAAGGAAGAAGTAGGCAGCACCACATCAAGTGAATGGATGATAGTGGGCAGCAGCCACCACTGCACCCGGGTATAGTAAAAGCAGTAAAGAAGGTTATACTGTATGTAACCTCGCCAGGTTGAAGTCTGTCCTAAGCTGAATATAAACTTCCATAGTAGCAAGAATAATCTGAAGCATAGGTTTGGCCAGGTGGACACGATGGACATTGAGAGACTGACTAGTGGAGTGTATGTGAGGGAGGTGGAGACCAAGAATGAGATGGAGGAATGGAATGGAGAAATATATGAGAGAAGGGGGTGTGAGTTGGAGCAAGGGGAGTCAAATGGCAGAGGACAGAGCAACGTGGAGGCAATTTGTCTGTGGCTACCCCTTACAAGATTAAGCCCTGTGGTAATAGATAGATGGATAGATAGATAGATGTCACTGGATTGAAGGGGTTATATTACAATAAATTACAGACAAAAGCCCAATACAGTTCCATTTCTAACTGTAAAGCTGATTTGCCACTTTGGTGGTGGAGAGGGACGCCTTCATGTGGTGGCACTGATATATCTGGGCGGCTACACTGCATGGTTAAATAACACCCCCAGCTACTGCCCTGCCCCCCGAAAGGAAAATGGTGGACTTAGGTAACAGATGAACATGGCTATACTACAATATTACCACTACTACTACTACTACCACCACCACCACCACCACCACCACCACCACCACCACTACTAAACACTGCCAAGTTTCCCCTGATTTAACCACATTCCCCTTTGCAGGGAAAAATTCATTATTTATTTTAAACCTTTACCTGACAATGAGACCCTCCAGTAATTAGTCAACATCTATTTTAGTTATTATTCTCTCCCTTACTGTCTTCTCTCCAGTGTTTTGTTCCTTTGCTTATCATGTGTCTTGGCTGTGAATTACTGCCATATGGTCTTTGACAGGCGCTGGGATTGCAATATTGAATTCAGTTAAGTAGTCAACAACCTTTAGTCATTATTCTCTCCCTTACTGTCTTCTCTCCAGTTATATTACCTTTGCTAATCATGTGTCTTGGCTGTGAATTAGTGCCATATGATCCCTGACAGGCGCTAGGAATCCAATATTCAGTTCAGATCCACCTTATTCTAACTGTTGGTATTTGTGGCCAGGTGGCATGGTGGTTGTGTGCAGCAGTTTGGTGCAGAATAGTGGCGAACCGTGATTGGTAGACAAGGGCAGATGGACGACTCGTTCCCCTGGCAACCACCTGATGCTTACCGTGAGCATTTTCTTTGTAATAGACATTTATTTTTTACTTTTGTTTTTGGGAAGCTCTATATATTGGACAGATTTATTATTATGTACTAGCGGTAAAACATATAGACCTTTGCATTTTGTCATTATATATATATATATATATATATATATATATATATATATATATATATATATATATATATATATATATATATATATATATATATATATATTCATGCTCTTGCTAATACTGGCAAGGCATGATGGTTGGGTGGGTTACAGTGATGTCAGTGGTTGCCCCTGGGTTTTATATATATATATATATATATATATATATATATATATATATATATATATATATATATATATATATATATATATATTCATATCTTGCTAATACTGGCAAGGCATGATGGTTGGGTGGGTTACAGTGATGTCAGTGGTTGCCCCTGGGTTATATATATATATATATATATATATATATATATATAGATATATATATATATATATATATATATATATATGATGGTTGGGTGGGTTACAGTGATGTCAGTGGTTGCCCCTGGGTTTTATATATATATATATATATATATATAT
>NW_027642677.1:0-27500 GCF_032717465.1 Coenobita brevimanus | reverse complement strand
GGGAAGCATACATACATATATACATACATGATTCATCAGCAGTGCAATCAGTTTGTCTCCTGCGTCAATACTGTTCTGTTCAAAGTACTGTGAGATGGTTGGCCTGGTGCACAGAATAACACATGGCCTATAGTTCTTTCACCTTAACATGGCCCAAATTGTCGTCGTCTTACAGCTTATTTTCACACAGCTGATTGGCAGAAAAAGACAATGCTGTGGCTGTACTCATAGCACTTCTTCGTGACTAGCTTCATGTCATTGTTGCACCTTAACTTAGCCCAGTTGTTTGTTCTTTTGTAGCTTGTTTCACGTAGCTCAGTGGCAGAAAAAGACTGCTATGGCCCTACATCCCTTTCGTAGCACTTCTTCGTGACTAGCATCATAGCCTAGTGGGGAACTATAATTATTACAGCCTGGCATTCATGGTGGAGAGACGGCATTTTTAGGTGCAACCTGTGTTCCCTTCAGCCATTCCCTAGCACTTACTCGTGACTGGCATCATATACTAGTGTTAATCCCTGGCTACAAGTCACAATTCAGAGTAGAGTGATGGCAGTTTTTGGCCAAGTTAGTGTAGAAGGAGTATAGCATCACTGACATCATTCCTCTCAAAGACCGTAACTTTAGTCTTTGCTGTATGTAGTTTCAGATTTCGTTTCATACACTCACTTCCAAACTCATTAATAACTAGGTCTTAATATGCAGAATAAATCGGTAAGCAAGATGTGTTAGGAATTCTCAAGTGTCAGTTGCAATAAGACCGGGAGTCTGCGTTGCCATGGAGATATTCGCTTTCTCGTCAACTTCATCTCTCCTTACTGGTTAACGAGAGAGAGAGAGAGACGTGGCTGTCATCCTCACTCCGCGGTGACCAGCATAACACTGGCGATATTTCACTAAGTTCACCTGCCAGCTGTGTGTTTTTGGTACAGGCGGGTGTGTATATGGTTATTACAACACTGGATCACTTATGTATCGCCTGTGTACCTGAACAACATTATTTAGGCCAAAAATAATATTCTTTCAGTATTGCCAATATAAGGAGGAAACGTACCATCCCAGTTACACTCTTAAGACAAATAAAAACAGCTTTACTTTCTAGTTTGTAATAAAGGGATGGTTTGTATGGTGTTAATATTACAAGTAACACTATTTCCTATGGTATATCTCCTTTATTTTCTTATTATCCTGGTGGTAAAATCCACACCTGGTCAACAGGTAATGCAGTGCTGATGTGGGAACTGTTGTGTGTCAGTCTGTGCTGGAAAAGGTTCAAGGTTTGGGTTGAACTGCTTCCTTCACGTCAGGTAATGTGTGTTTAAGCTGCAGTTATCATTGATGCGGCTGTCTGGCTGAACCCAGGTGAACACATGCCATGTAACAACATTCATTGCACCATCAGTTGGGTAAATTAAACCCCAGTATTTAGGAAAATGCTGGAGCACTGGCAGGTTCGAAGCATGGTTGGTGTGAACTGGTTGGTGTGGTGGATGAAAGGAGGGTGTAGTGCAGAAAGGGAAAATAGGAGAGGATAGGCCAAGACTGATGCTGTGTGAGAACAGAACATTTGTTAGGGTAGGACAAGACAGGCCAGATGTCAGGCTAAGTTTGACTGTACAAAATATACCAGGTCAAGTGATTGGAAAGGCTCAGGTCAACTTATACCTGCTGTTTCTGTTCTTGGTATCCAAACCTGACAGTCTTTACTACAGCACCACCAAGCAATGCAACTTACTGTTTTAATGGTAATAGTATTTTAGCTGCCTTGATTTATTTCTGTGCTATTACTGTTAATTATGTATGCAGGAAGGAGGCAATTTATTGGGTAGTTATGTAGTGTGATTAAAACAACAAACCTATCTACACTAACAGCACATTAGGCAAACCCGCTGATTTAGTTCAGCCAAAACCTGTGCTGTATTTATAAACTGTTCTAAACATAAACTGTGTATATAACTGCCTGTATAGACGCTTAGCATCACTCAGGCAACTAACAAACACTTTACAAACTAATTAGTCAATATTACAGTGACAAAATATGACAAACAAACCACCTGTCATACTAGATAACTTATGGCGTTGAGTTTATGCTGTAGATTAGTTAGGATCCTTTATAAATGCCAGCCTGACGCTCTCACAACACCCACTCTCTCTCTCTCTCTCTCTCTCTCTCTCTCTCTCTCTCCCCTACCAGCAAGGAGAGGTGATCTCCATGGTAACGCAGACTCACTGCCTTATTCCAACTTTTATTTCGTAACAGCTCTACCTTAGCGATTTATTCTGCTAATTACACCTCAGTCTCCCTGTTTATGTGATTGATGAAAACTCCATGTTAGTGATGGGAAGGATAAATATTAAGGTGCAATATGGGAAATAAATCGCTAAGGAGCAGGTGTTGCGGAGTCTCCTGTGTTCCCTATAGAATTCGCTCTTGTCACATCAAGCTGAGTAAAATCGTCTGGAGGTGGCAGGAATAATAATAATAATAATAATAATGATAATAATAATAATAATAATAATAAAACTATATACTCCTTCTACTCAAACTTGGCCTAAAATTGCCACTGTCCACCTTGAGTGCTGAGTTATAACGGTAGGTCAGCATTAAAATATGATGCTAGTCACGAAGAAGTGCGGTGGCAACGATGTACAGCCACAGCATTGTCTTTTTCTGCCACCGAACCGTGAAATGAGCCGTGAAAGACAGACAGCCTGGGCCATCAGTCAATCACGTAGGCTTCGTAACACCCATCCTGTAGCGATTTATTCTTCCTATAACACCTTAACATTGTCTTGTTTGGTAATACCATATACATTCCCAATGAAACATAACATTAATAAAGTGTACGAGTAGTAATTCTAGATGTTAAGAGTGTGTGTGTGTGTGTGTGTGTGTGTGTGTGTGTGTGTGTGTGTGTGTGTGTGTGTGTGTGTGCGCTGTGAGGGTAGTGAATTAATAAGTGCCAGTATACACGCATGTGATAATTAACTCCATGTTTAATTAATAGGTATACATGCTTCTTTCCTCTGTCTCATTTCAGCACACTCACTGCCATCCCCACGCCCACACCAGCAGCCTTAGCCGTCTCCGCAACACACAAGGTTCTTCAGGTGAGTTAGTAGTGTATTAAAGACACACACACACACACACACACACACACACACACACACACACACACACACAATGCATGTCCTAATCCTGCAGCATCACAAACACTTCATCACTTCAATCCTCTCAAACACCACAGTTTTTACTCTTTCTCATATTTACTTTCAGATTTTGTTTCTTACACACACACACACACACACACACACCATCATCATCATCATCATCATCATCATCATCATCATCATCATCCAGGTGTAAAATCATGAGTACTTAGCTAAGATGGCAGAGTAGGATTCGTAACACCCATCCTTTAGCGATTTATTCTACCTATATGACCTTAACATTGTCTTGTTTATTAATTATATGGTTTTAATATAAATATAGTTTACATCAGTAACATGCATAAAGCTACTGAGGTGTGGAGTGCAGAATAAGTTGCCAAGGTAGAGGTGTTACGAAATAAAAGCCAGTTGGAATACCACCGTGAGTCTGCGTTGGCATGGACACCATAGGCTTTCCCGCCAGGAGGACAGTCCGTGTCATCAATTCTTCCGGAGGGGGGGTGGGGGGAACTTCCGTGGGAGTTATTTTCAGTAATTCAGTTGTAAAGTTCTCTGGCTGCATTTAGCGGTTCTTTGTAATGGGTAACGGCAAGGAATCTAGCGGTGTTATAAACATTCTTATAAATGTTCAGGAATATTGTACATGTTGTATTTCTATGTAGCATGATTATGTATAATGTGTTATCTGATATCTCAGAAAAATAAGTCATTATTTCTAATAAGCCCAGATTAAAATCGAAAGCATTTGGTCAGAAAATATATCATATTGTATATAACGAACAGCACATCAGAAGGGACACTGTGGCCATTTTGGCCTTATCTGTTCAATCACCCTATAGATTATCCAGATTCCCCCCCCCCACCCATTTAGGAACCCCTGTCAGAGAGAGAGAGAGAGAGAGGGAGAGCAGCGTCCCCCTTCTCTCCTCGGTGGCCTACATAAAACTGACGATATTTCCTCAAATATAACTTCCATGTGTGTTTGTTTGGTACAGGGGAGTGGGTACAGGGTCATTACAACACTAGCATCATTTATGTATCGTATTTATACCTAAATAAGTATATTAAAGGCAAAAGTATTGGTTTTACAGTGGTGATAAGTTAAACAGGAATACTGTCATACCACATCGGTCTGAAAAGCAAATGAAAGCAACTCAGGTTTGTGGTTTCAAGTGATATTGAAGGCTTATAATGTCAAAGTAATGCGTAAATCATTGAATAATTAAGTTACTGTCTTTACCACTAAGCTACGTATGTTGTAAATCAAGCACACACTCCCAAAACAGCAAATATTTTTAATGTGCGAGTTGAGTCTGCGTGGCCATGGAAACCAATCGTTTTCCCGCCAACACGAACGATCTCCGTGTCATCCTGTCTCCTCGGTGGCCAGCATAAAAATGACGATATTTCCATTATTTTATCTTTTTCGACTGTTTCTTTGGGGCAGGAGGGTGGGTGTATGGATAGTACAATACTTACACCACTTATTTATTGCAGACGTTGAGGATAAAGATTATTTACAGCAAAATAATATGCTACACAGTGTTCTCAAGTATAATAAAACCAGTAGCCTGCCGAGTCAATCTTAACTCATAGCAAAATTACTGAGGCTTCTTGTTTTTAGTCAACTTAGGGTTCATGAAAGTTTAATATTTTCAATAACGACTATTTTTATGCCATTTCCCTTAATTGTATAACTACTCCTATTATAATAAAATCAAATTTGGTAAATGGCCAGCACAGCTAGATCTGGGAACTGCGTGGTGTTGTGAGACCTCGAGGTGTTGGTTGAACTGACAAATGTCTTTGGTCGAGCTGATTCATTGATTCAGTTCAACGAGGTTAGATAACCTGCGTGTTTGAACTACACTCTCCTATGACTTTATTTTCACACACACAGCCACAACAGCACATCAGTACGGTTAATTACCATATATTATCAGCGACAAACACCTCAAGCAGCGTTAAAAAACAACCCCTGTTGTGGATCTTGCTGCTGAAATTATGAAGCTAGAATCTGCAGTCTTTGGCATCCATGTTGGGCCAGGGAGACCAACGCAACACAGAAATTACAAGAGTGATATCTTGGCGATTTCTTTCATTTAAGAGATAATTTTGTGCTATTGCTTGTATAGGCCAAGAGGCCAGTGTGTACCATCTTCAGGCGGACTACCAGCCTCCAGAATGACCTAATAATGATACAAGAGACAAACTTAGATCAGCCAATTAGTTACTTGCAAGGGTTTCTCTTCTTAGTGTTACAACTTGACACTCTCACCAACAACACCCTAAAAATGACGTCAGAATTAAACTAATTTTACCTTAGCGCCGTTGATCTATTATGTATTATTATTATCAACTGATGTGACTGAGAAACTTGCCAATTTGGGTGTAGTTATGTAGTGAAGTTAAGGCAGACATCAAGTGCACATTAGCACCACATTAGCTGACGTGACACATTAAGTTCTAACAAAATATGACGTAATATTCATAACATTTCTCACCTTTACCTGTGTACAGGAGCCTTTTGTTTTCAATGGTATATCCCCCAAACACTTCACCACCAAACCAGGCTGAATATTTAGCTGGAAATACCTCCATACACACCGATTTCTGATACCGATTGACTTCCGTAAAGGAATATTTATGGTAAGAAATGGTTAAGATCATTTACGACTACGGTGCTACAGCCATGGCAGCCTCGCATCACCCCACACAGTTGCCAGATCACAGGGTGTCTCCGGAAGTTGCATGTCAGTAATTCAGTTAACAGAGAGACACGAATATCTCACAGAATGGTTTTGAATTATGACCGCTAAGACAGCAAGGACGAAATATGTAAGAGAAACTAACAATCTTTATAATATTCCTTTCATCTCGAACCGAAATCAGAGGACAAAGGTACTTGTACTGTTGGTAACATTGGTATGCACATCATTTTCTCTAAATACAATTATTCGACTATACAGGCGAGAACTAAGCTATGTCGGTATTGTAATATCGGTACATCCACCCGCCTGCACCAAGGAAACAGTCCTACGCGATAAAATAGTGGAAATATCGTCATTTTTATGTCGGCCACCGAGGTCAGAGGTAGGCAGGGAAGTCGCTCCTGTGGGCAAGGAAACAAATGGTCGCCATGGCAACGCAGACGCTGGACTGTGTTATTCGTATGCGGTACATATTCTATAGCGATTTGTTCAGTACATCACACTCCAGCAACTTCTTGTATGATATTGATACAAATGATTCCAATATCACAATGATATTAATGTCATAGAGGAGAATAATGAGCTGGAATACGAGAAATATATTGCTAAGGAAGCGGTGCGAGGGAAGAGGGTGGCTGTAAGTGGGTGTAGGTGGGAGTGGATAGGTGTAGGGTTTTTTGAAGACTGGATTATGTGTTGACCAAGTCTGGATTTTACCACGAGGATAAGAGGAAAATATAGGAGATACACCATAGGAAATATAGTTACTTTATTAACACCATACAAATCATCACTTTATTACAAGCTAGGAAGTAAAGCGGTTTTTATTTGTCTGAAGAGTGCAACTGAGATAGTACGTTTCCTCCTTATATTAGCAGTACTGAAAGAATATTATTTTTGGCTTAAATAATGTTGTTCAGGTACACAGGCGATACGTAAGTGATCCAGTGTTGTAATAACCATATACACACCCGCCTGTGCCAAAAACACACAGCTGGCAGGGGAAGTTAGTGAAATAACGCCATTTTTATGCTGGTCACCGCGGGATGATAGCAACGTCGCTTCGGTGAGGGGCAAGACCAGTGATATCCATGGCAACGTAGACTCACTCACCCCCGTATTCATAGTGAACATCGGGATTCGTAATATGTCCTCCGTAGCGATTTAGTCTGCATATTACACCTCAGTAGTATCTCTTATGCTATTGCCGGGACCTGTATCTACACAAAAATAACAAATAGCATGTACAGTACTATTATGTTTAGTTCTTATTCCATAACGTTTCCTCGGTTGCGATTTACTCTGCTTATTTTGCCTCATTATCTCGTCATGTTACTACAAACATTGATGTCAAAAGAGATAAATTACATAAAAAAGAAGGCTAAGATGTAATGTTGGAAAAAGTCGCTGTGAAAAATGTTACGAAACCTAAGGAAAGAGCTGCCCCAGTAACAAGTAAAAACATCTGAAGTTAGCAAGAGTAAAGTAAATGACACGTTGTAGTAGTACTTGGATTATTTATCCTTACTGATATAAGCTTAGAGCATCCTGTGTTGGACTCCCGTGACACTGTGTATTAGTTGCTGTGTATATCCTTGCATGTCTCTTTCTGTCTTTATCTATCTTTCTGTGTCTGAATATCTATCTGTGTTGGTACACGCTGGATTGCCGTCAGGGTTGGCCACAAGCGCATTATCCTCTGCCATCTGATTGACCCCTCTCCAGCTCACATATCCCCTTCTCGTCTGTATCCCATCCTTCCCTCTCATCCTTGGTCTCCCTTTCCCTATCCCTCCCGTGTCATCTTACTTACTCCTGGTCAGTGTCTTTCTCTTCTCCATCCTCTCCACATGGCCAGACTATCTCAAAATCTATCATTTCATGTGCTTACCACCTCCACATCAAAACCCCTACTCTCCTTCACTTCCCAATCGTCTCTCTCACGTAGTGGTGCTCACAGATATTTTGGTATTGCTATTTCCATGACTTATTTAGTTTAGGATAGACATTTGGTTCAACCCTTTTACTAATCAAGGACTCCTTAAATTGTGTGCTGGTAGGACGAGTCAGGTAATAAAATACATGATGAGGTACAAACAGTATGCAATAGGATGTTAAGGTGTGTGTGTGTGTGTGTGTGTGTGTGTGTGTGTCTAATTAATAGGTATTTAATTTACCATTGCCTCATTTCAGCACCCGCACTGCCACACCCACGTCCGCACCAGCAGACCAAACCGCCCTGAAACACAAGACACCTCTAGGTGAGTTGCCTCCTTCCTCCTCAACCTACTCCTAATCCTACCCACTCTCGGTGCCAACCTTCTCCTCATCCTAATCTTACCTTCTCAGTGCCAACCTCCTAATCCTTATCCATCCTCCACTTAGTGTCAACCTCCTCCTTATCCTACTCCCCTCAGTGCCAACCTCCTAAATCCTACCCCCCTCTCAGTGCCAACCTCCTCCTCCTCCTAATCCTACCCACTCTCTGAGACCTCAGTGCCAACCTCCTCATCCTAATCCTACCCCCTTCTCAGTGCCAACCTCCAAATCCTAATCCTACCCCCCTCTCAGTGCCAACCTCTTCCTCCTCCTAATCCTACCCCCTCAGTGCCAACCTCCTCCTCCTAATCCTACCCACTCTCAGTGCCAACCTCCTCCTCCTAATCCTACCCCCCTCTCAGTGCCAACCTCCTCCTCCTAATCCTACCCACTCTCAGTGCCAACCTCCTCCTCCTAATCCTACCCACTCTCAGTGCCAACCTCCTCCTCCTAATCCTACCCCCCTCTCAGTGCCAACCTCCTCCTCCTAATCCTACCCACTCTCAGTGTCAACCTCCTCCTCCTAATCCTACCCACTCTCAGTGTCAACCTCCTCCTCCTAATCCTACCCACTCTCAGTGTCAACCTCCTCCTCCTAATCCTACCCACTCTCAGTGTCAACCTCCTCCTCCTCCTAATCCTACCCACTCTCAGTGCCAACCTCCTCCTCCTAATCCTACCCACTCTCAGTGCCAACCTCCTCCTCCTAATCCTACCCCCCTCTCGGTGCCAACCTCCTTCTCCTAATCCTGATCCTTCTCAGTGCCAGTTTCCTCCTTCTAATCCTACCCCCTCTCAGTGCCAACCTCCTCCTCCAGTGCTAGCCTCCACCTCCTCCTCTGCCTCAGTGCCAACCTCCTCCTCCTCCTCTCCCTCAGTGCTAACCTCCACCTCCTCCTCTCCCTCAGTGCTAACCTCCACCTCCTCCTCTCCCTCAGTGCTAACCTCCACCTCCTCCTCTCCCTCAGTGCTAACCTCCACCTCCTCCTCTCCCTCAGTGCTAGCCTCCACCTCCTCCTCTCCCTCAGTGCTAACCTCCACCTCCTCCTCTCCCTCAGTGCTAACCTCCACCTCCTCCTCTCCCTCAGTGCTAGCCTCCACCTCCTCCTCTCCCTCAGTGCTAACCTCCACCTCCTCCTCTCCCTCAGTGCTAGCCTCCACCTCCTCCTCTCCCTCAGTGCCAACCTCCACCTCCTCCTCTCCCTCAGTGCCAACCTCCACCTCCTCCTCTCCCTCAGTGCTAGCCTCCACCTCCTCCTCTCCCTCAGTGCCAACCTCCACCTCCTCCTCTCCCTCAGTGCTAGCCTCCACCTCCTCCTCTCCCTCAGTGCTAACCTCCACCTCCTCCTCTCCCTCAGTGCCAACCTCCACCTCCTCCTCTCCCTCAGTGCCAACCTCCACCTCCTCCTCTGCCTCAGTGCCAACCTCCACCTCCTCCTCTGCCTCAGTGCCAACCTCCACCTCCTCCTCTGCCTCAGTGCCAACCTCCACCTCCTCCTCTGCCTCAGTGCCAACCTCCTCCTCCTCCTCTCCCTCAGTGCCAACCTCCTCCTCCTCCTCTCCCTCAGTGCCAACCTCCACCTCCTCCTCTCCCTCAGTGCTAGCCTCCACCTCCTCCTCTCCCTCAGTGCCAACCTCCTCCTCCTCCTCTCCCTCAGTGCCAACCTCCTCCTCCTCCTCTCCCTCAGTGCCAACCTCCACCTTCTCCTCTCCCTCAGTGCTAACCTCCTCCTCCTCCTCTGCCTCAGTGCCAACCTCCTCCTCCCCTGCCTCAGTGCCAACCTCCTCCTCCTCCTCTCCCTCAGTGCCAACCTCCTCCTCCCCTGCCTCAGTGCCAACCTCCACCTCCTCCTCTCCCTCAGTGCCAACCTCCACCTCCTCCTCTCCCTCAGTGCCAACCTCCTCCTCCTCCTCTCCCTCAGTGCCAACCTCCTCCTCCTCCTCTCCCTCAGTGCCAACCTCCTCCTCCCCTGCCTCAGTGCCAACCTCCTCCTCCTCCTCTCAGTGCCAACCTCCTCCTCTCCCTCAGTGCCAACCTCCTCCTCCTCCTCCTCTCAGTGCCAACCTCCTCCTCTCCCTCAGTGCCAACCTCCTCCTCCTCCTCCTCTCCCTCAGTGCCAACCTCCTCCTCCTCCTCTGCCTCAGTGCCAACCTCCTCCTCCTCCTCCTCTGCCTCAGTGCCAACCTCCTCCTCCTCCTCTGCCTCAGTGCCAACCTCCTCCTCCTCCTCTCCCTCAGTGCCAACCTCCTCCTCCTCTGCCTCAGTGCCAACCTCCTCCTCCTCCTCTCAGTGCCAACCTCCTCCTCCTATCCCTCAGTGTCAACCTCCTCCTCCTCTCCCTCAGTGCCAAGCTCTTCCTCCTCCTCCTCCTCTTCTCCCTCAATGCCAGCCTCCTCCTCCTCCTCTCCCTCAGTGCCAACCTCCTCCTCCTCCTCTTCTCCCTAACTGCCAGCCTTCCTCCTCCTCCTCTTCTCCCTCAGTGCCAACCTTCCTCCTCCTCCGCTTCCTCCACCTCTCAGTGCCAACTTCCTCCCCCTCTTCCCCTTCTCGTCTTCTCTCCTCCCAATCTCCTCCTCCTCCTTGTCCCCCCTCCCCCTTCTCTTCTTCCCCCCTTCCCCATCTCCTCGTCCTCCTTCCCCCTTCTCCTCCTCTTCCTCCTCGGCTCTTCAGGCCGATGATGTGATATGTATTTTATTCCAGCTTTTCCACGCGAGTTTATGTATTTTTTTGTGTATGTAGTCTTTTTTTAATAATATTTTCGCCCGTGCAAATAAAGTAAGTCGTCTTCTGTGTGTTTTAATTCCAAAATATGGGAGAACGAAAAAAAATTTGATGAGCTGCGGGATTTAGCAACAGGGCATCATAAGGCCCGGGTGTTGAGCAGTGGTTCAAGCTTGCAGTTGTTGCCACCAGGTGGCAGCACCAGTCTTCTCAGGAACAGGAAAACATAAGCCCCCTTCCCTGTGCAACCAAAGATAGTTCAAAGAATGACCAATAGATGGCAGCACCATTGTTAGTGCTGCCATCTATTGGTCATTCTTTGAACTATTTTTGGTTGCGCAGGGAAGGGGGCTTATGTTTCGCTGTTCCTGACAAGACTGGTGCTGCCATCTGGTGGCAAAAATTGGAAGCTTGTACCAATGCTCAACACCCGGGCCTTATGATGCCCTATTGATGGCCCCCCCCTGATTTTTAGCCTGGTAAATGGCGCCACCGCCGCCTATCGGAGTCGACGGTGGCGCCATCTGTTGGCAAATATGTGAACTAATTGTACCAGTGCTGCCATCTATTGGTCATCGTTTGAACTATTGTTGGTTGCACAGGGAAGGGGGCTTATGTTTTGCTGTTCCTGAGAAGACTGGTGCTGCCATCTGGTAGAAAATATGTGAACTTTACCAGTGCTGCCATCTGGTAGAAAATATGTGAACTAATTTTTCCAGAGCTGAACACCAAGGCCTCATTCCCCCCTGTTCATCCATGGGCCTGGTAAGTATTGTCTTGTACACTATTACAGGATATAGGAAACAGGGTAGGTAGTATTTCCACCACTTTATTTTGTACTCCAGTGTTCAACACGTTACATTTGAGATTCAAGTTACATTGTATATGAGGTTCATGGCTGCGAAAAAGGATGTAAATAATGAAGGGGGAGATGTGTTAGTGGAGAGAGAGAGAGAGAGAGAGAGAGAGAGAGAGAGTCACATGGGGGGGGGATTCTTTTCTCAATTCATGACTCACAAAAAATCAAAAATTCTTTCTGTGGACTCAACCACTCCATATAAAGACACAATACTGGATGGTTTTAGTAGTAGCAGTAGCAGTTCTAGCCACAAATTCATCTGAAATGTGAACCCAGTGGACTAAAGGCTGAAATTATTGTATAACTGATTATTTTCCAAAGCAATCTCGGTATTGATAAAGGGAAGACAGTATGGGTGGGAGAGTGAGACAGGGGGTGGGAGGGCAGGATAATGACAGGATGACGGGGGTATGGGGTATGGGGAGGACATCTGAGACAATGTAGTGATAAATTACTGGTGATTGATGGGAAAATAATAATCAGCAGTACACAATAATTCCAACCTGCAGTCCACTGGGTTCATATTTCAGGTGAACTATTACTGCTACTACTACTACTACTACTACTACTACTACAACTACTACTAAACCATCCAGTATTATATCTTCATATGGCGTGGGTCGGTGCATGGAAAGCATTTTGTGTTTTATCTAAGCCATAAATTGAAAGAACCCCCTCCCCTTGTAACTCTCTCTCTCTCTCTCTCTTTCTCTCTCTCTCTCACACACACATTTCTCATTATATGTACCCTTCAAACCCCCTTTCTCTCTCTCTCTTCCCCTTAATTCTGATCCCTTCATCATGTCACCCCCCCCCTCTCTCTCTCTCTCACACACACACACACACACACACACACACACAGTTTCATTTCCCCTTGTTATTTGTACCATTCTCTCTCTCTCTCTCTCTCTCTCACACACACACACACACACAATCCTATTCCCCCTTGTTATGTACCCACCTCTCTCTTTCTCTCTCTCTCTATTGCCAGACGCCTCAATCCCGTTTAGGGTGGCCACAAACAAATCGCCTCCAAGTCGCCCTGTCCCCCGCCATTTCACTGCCCTGCTTCCAACTCACACACCCCTCTCTCATATACCTCTCCACCCCATCCCTCCATCTCATCCTCGGCCTCCCCCTCCCTCTTCCCCCCTCCACCTCACTCACATACAATCTCTTCGTCAGTCTTTTACCCTCCATCCTCTCCACTTGGCCAAACCACCTCAGTGTATTCCTCATAACGCTTCCTATCACATCCACATCAACACCACAAAGTTCCTTTATATCCTCATTCGTCAGCCTGTCTCTCCATGTGACATCACAGGCACCTCTTAAATAACTCATTTCCACTGCTCTCACTCTTGACTTGTGTCCTTCCAACAACGTCCAAGCTTCACTTCCGTACGTTAGAGTTGGTATCACAATACTGTCATGTAGTAACTTTTTCACTTCCATGCTCACTTCCCTGTTTCTTATCACTGCTTTCAAAGAACCAGCAACCTTTCTTCCCTGCTGTACCCTTTCAAGCACTTCACCCTCCAAACCTCCATCCTTACTCATCACACTACCCAAGTACTTAAACGTACTCACATTTTCCAATTCTCTCTCTCACACACACAAAACCATCTCCCCCTACTATGCTCTCTCTCTCTCTCTCTCTCTCTCTCTCTCACACACACACACACACACACACACACACACACACACACACACCATTTCCCCTTCTACAGTATGTACCCTGCCTCTCTCTCCTGCATAAGGTGTGAGGTAAACTTTTTTTAACATAGTGTAAAGGTCTAACTAAACAGTAATATGTAATGTAATATGTAATACTACTGTAAAGATGCCACTGCAATATAATAATTTGGTCCACAAAATATATATATTTTTATGCATAAATTCTGTAAGTTTTGATGACTTTCATATGCTATTATTTTGCTGCCAGCTTTGGTAATGGCAACTTTAGTGTTACATTATACACTAATACTTACATTATACAGTGATACAGACCAATGGTATAACTGACTGACAATACCAACATCACATACGGCTGTACTCCAAACAGTACTTAGCACAAGAACAGAAGACTGAAAGAATTTGGACCAAGTTAAGGCAAAAAGGGTATAGACAGGCAACTGAAACAAGATTGTAAAAATGTACACACAAGAATTTATTTTTACAAAGTAACATTCATTTACTATACATATATGGTACATGGCTATACTTTCTTCACCTTAACTTGGCCGAATTTTCATAATTTTGTGGCTGAAATTCTTGTTCAATGCCAGAAACATCATTTTCATAGCACTTCCTCATGACTAGCACAATATTCTAGGCAATCTCTTGTTACAAGTACAGTACTGTACAGTGATAATGAAAAAGATGTTAATTTTAGGCCAAGTTAGAGTGCCGGTAAAAACTGTATAGTAATATTAGTTGTGCATTGAGACAAACTATTATTCTTACAGTTGAAGCCTTTGTGGATCTATTTTACATTCACTTATTCAGGCCATCACAAGAAACTAATGGCAAACTGTCTGGCTTTTGCAGTGTTGTCTCCAAAGGCAAACATTTTATGCCCCATACTGAATGGCCTTGGTAAAACTTCAGTGTGAAGTGGTTAAAAGCTACATTAAATTTTTGCCTGCACACATCAGTGACTTAGTATCAATTAACTACCAGTAATATCTATCTACCTATTGCCAGACGCCTCAATCCTGTTCGGGGTGGCCACAAACAAATCGCCTCCACGTCGCCCTGTCCCCCGCCATTTCACTGCCCCGCTCCCAACTCACACTACCAGTAATAGCTTTAGAAAATTGTCCTCCTGATGCAAGGGGTAATAGAAATTCACATAATGGAGCATTTAGAAAAAGATCCACTGATCCAGCTCTACTCATGTCTGTGTCTAAGAAACAGGCTGAGCATTTAGCATAAGTCTGTTCTTATATATGTACTACAACTCTAACCTGGGATTTAAAAAAAGAAAAAAAAATGATAGTCCCCCCCACCCACACAAAACCTTCAGTGAAGAATGTCCTGTACATAATCACTTTAGTCCAGTTCAATTAATATACAACCATTTATACATACAAAATACACCTACACTATTTGCATGACCATCTTCTACCTATGGTCAATAAATCAAACTTCAGCAAGTGATATGACAGATGTTAGAGACAGTGAGTTGAGGAGCTTGGACAACAGGGAGGGTGGATTGCTGCAGCCTGGTGGGGAGAGAGACACTGTGTTACTAGAGTAATAAGCAAAATAACTGCTGAGGAAGAGATATTAGGAAGTTTACTGATGACAATATGGGCCCTAGTGTTATAGTACAGCAGGAAAAACATCATAAGGATAAAGATCAATATGATGGTATCATTTCTTATTATGTTGATGATCATAACTGATCATCAACATAATACGATATATTGCCATCACATTCATCATCTTTATGATGTTTTTCCTGCTGCTGTAGTCCCAGGCTCCTCTGAAGGTGAACCAGTGAACTACAAGCTCTTATCTTGCAGTCAGTCCTCATTCTTTTCAGGGGATAACAAGACTGGGTACATGGTTATATCAGTGCCACTGCATGAAGGCATCCCTCTATACTGGCTACATGGTTATATCAGTGCCACTGCATGAAGGCATCCCTCTATACTGGCTACATGGTTATATCAGTGCCACTGCATGAAGGCATCCCTCTATACTGGCTACATGGTTATATCAGTGCCACTGCATGAAGGCATCCTTCAATAGCATCTTGATATAACAAAATAACAAAATACTACTTATATGCTGGATCCTACCTAACCTGATGTTTTAATGGAATTAGGGTTATCCATCCATCCATCAACCAACCCTATGTTGCCCCATGAAGAGTGTAGCAGCCTGGGGCTAGGCAAGTTGGTCCTAACATTTAAGATGAGAGTGACCAGCCTCACTCATCCCTGCATGGCATTACATGTGCATTATACCCCAACCACCCCTTGGATATTAACCTACATAGTCCCAATCTGACTGGAGCACCTGAATTACCCACTAAACCACCAGATGCCATAATTTGGTTATATGGTTACCACCCAGCATAGTAAATGGTTTCCTGGTGTACAGGAAACCAGTTGGCTTGTCACTCAGTGTAGAGTCACCCACAGGCAGAAGAAAGAGGAAAGAATGAAGGAAGGCAAGACAGAAGAGGAAGGAAGGAGGACAGGAAAGGGCAGACACCCAAAGTAGCACTACACTGTGAGTGGATGGTGAGTGCCCCCACCTACCAACAAGTTAGGGTAGTAAGGATGCAGGGGGGGGGGCTAGTAATTATCTCAACCCTATCTTAAAAAAAAAAAAAAAAAAAAAAAAAAAAGTTGGGTGAACAGTAGGATTGGGGGGGAAGGTCCCATCATTTAGACTCTGCCTAATATCTCTCCTACTGTAAGTGATTATTCTGCTTATTACTCCTTACTATCATCTTGTGTCATTTAAATCATTACAATACCTCCATATTCAGCATAAATAATATACAAATTGACAGCAGGCAGCCCTATCCAAAAATAATTAACTAAGGAAAAGACGCTACACAGCCTCCTTAAGTTACGAGCATATGGACCCGGTGGTTATGCTGATACAATGACAATCAATGCTCTTTTGTGGCCTATTACACAGGCAGCTGGAACGACTCAGTGCCAACGGGGCAACGGTTACCAGCCTCACTTGCCCAGCCCTCAGATGAAACCCTTACAGTCTCCATCCAGCTGGAGCACCTTAACCCACTAAACCACCAGCCACCATAGCAAATGCTTTGGGATATAGCAAACCATTTCACTTGTCACTCAAGGGGACTACATAGCAGACAGGGAAGGATGGGGACAACATGAAGTAGAGAGAGAGAGAGGGGATGGGGGTGAGGATGGGGACATCAAAGAGAGGGGGAGATGGGGATGCATCAAGGGGGGGGGGATGACTACATCAAGCAGAGCACAGAGGTGGAGGGCGGCACTACACTGTGTGGGGAAAGAGAGGGGGTCACTATCAAATGGAAGGAGGGGGAAGGGGTGGGGATAGAGAAAAGGGGGGATGGGAAAGAGGGTGACTGCACCCCCACCTTCCACTATTATACTATAATTTTTTTAATGATAAATACAACCACCATTACTACCAGTGTTTCACTTTTCACAAACTAGACAAATGATGAAGGAATAAGATAATTTTTAATCAAGTGGACATAAAATGTATTTTATGTAAAATAAAAACAACTAACCTTTAATACAATAATTACCTTGGGCATCAAGAAGGGTGAGTATGACGGCACACTTAGGTGTCAACTGGCAGTCCATCTCACCCTTATCGTAGCTAATCACTTGTCCTCGCACCTCTGTTGTGAATGGGATCAGAACAAAATTGGTTAAAAATAATAATAAATTGTTAAAAACCATTCCTCCAACCATTATACAACCCTCCAGTGCCCCATCAGGAGCACAGGTGCCTGGGTCTACACACCTTAGTCCAGGCTAGAATACGAAGCATGTGACCAGTTGCTCTTTCTTGAATAAGGGAAGTGTTGGCAGTAAGGAAGAAGGAGGAGGCTAGAACTAAGAGAGAAGATGAGAATGAAATAGAAGTGGAGGAAGAGGTTGGCATAATGAGAAAAGGAGGGGGGGGGGGAGCTGGCATTGAGAGGAGAATGGAGGAAGAAGGGGTTGGCAATGTGATTGAAGGAAAGGAGGAGGAGTACTGAGCTGGCGCACACACACAATGGAGAAGGAAGAGGCTGACACAGAGATGGTGAGGAAGAGGAAAGGACTGGCATTGAGACGGAAAGGAGGAGGAATAAGGAGCTCGCAGAGAGAGACAGAGAGAAAGGGGTGGGCACTGTGAAATGAAGGGCAGGAGGAATAGGGGGTTACAAGTGAGAAGGAGGTGTAGGGGAAGTGCACCGAGAAAGGAGGAATCTAGGTGTAAGGGACAGGGGACTGAGGAGGGAGCAAGGTGTAAGGGAAGTGCACTGAGAAAGGAGGCAATGAGGAGTAAGGGAAGTGCACTGAGAAAGGAGGGGGATGAGGAGAAGGCTGGAAATGAGAGATGGGGGGGGGGGGATAAGCCTCTGTGAAGATAGAGGGTGGTGGTGGGGGAGGGGGGAGAAAGGGGCTGGCACTGAGAGAGAAAGGGATGAGATGGAAATTACTAACACTGGGGGAAGAGAGAGAGAGAGAAAGGGGGGGCTAGCATTAAGAGAGGAGGAGGAGGAAGAGGCTGGCACTGAGGGAGGAAGAGTAATGAAAGCTGTTTAGGGAAAAGTTACCAGTAAAGAAGTTTCAATCCTAAGATCAGCCGATAAAAATTTTTCATTGTGTGGGTACCAATAAAATATTACCAAATATCTGGCCCTTTCAGTATGAGGTTTTTAAAGTATTTATTTTCATTATCCACAGACAATTAACGTTAACTGTATTTCACTTTGAAGGGAGTACTATCAGTGTCTTGCCTACAGGAAGTCATCCCAGTTCAATAAATTTGTTAAGAGAAATATTAAAAATAAATAAAAATTATACCAGTATCATACTGAAAGGTTTAGGTCCAAATCACAAAACATTATCCACAGACAGTTTAAATTTACTGTATTTTTTCAAGAGAGTATTGGTAGGTGGTGGCAACCATCATCCACTCACTTGATGTAGTGCTGCCTACTTCTTCCTTAGCCTTTATCATTCTTTTTCTGTGCCTGCCCTCCTCTCTTCCAATTTCTCCTATCTTTCCTGTCACTTCTTATTCCTATTCTTTCCATTACAAGTGGCTTTACACTGAGTGACAAGCCAAATGGTTTCCTGTAAGCCAAGAAACCATTTACAATGCTGGGTGGTAACCATATAACCAAACCATACGTGCTGCCTACGTGTCAACAAGTGGGTTGGTGGAGGGTTAGAGCCCCTCCCTGTAAAACAAATAACTCAGAGTCAAATGGCCACCCCGTAAGGGATTATGGCGTCTGGCAATAGATAGACAGATAGATAGATAAACTTGCATCTTGGCTGTACGTGGTTCGTCACAATTCGATAAAATTGTTAGAAGAATGAAATTTAAATATACATCATCATACTGAAAGGTTTAATGGGTCCAAAGCACAAAAGGTTAAACTTCAGTAGTTTCTTTAATTATACATTCACTATTCCCTGATTATTTACTTCAGCATTATATGAACCTCTAGTGATGAAGTGTCTGAAATCCATATTGAACTCCTCCAGTTACATCCCTTGATATCTTGGCTGGAGGTAAAGAATAAAAACTATATATATAAACCAATTAAGAAAACACAATTATATAATAATAACAATAATAATAAATCATCATCATCATCATCATCCGGACCTCCTTTCCCACCCAAGGGCAGGGTGAGGAGTAGCAATGTCCAGACAGCCCAAAATTGCCCAATCCAATAGGCCACGCTTCCGTTCACTCATCATTCAAGCCCCCAGAATCCTGGCTCTATCGGATACGCCAAAAACATTCACCACGTGCTGTAGCTTCACATATCGTATCCGACAGAGTCAATCCAGACACTGCCACGTTAAAAAGGGGTGCCAAAAATCCCTGATCATGTACATCTCCTCACAAAATTCATCCAGCCAGCTTGATCTCCTGTCAGTTCCCTAGCCTCACCGACTTCCAAACCTCTCTTCCTCACACATTCATCCACCATATCTCTCCACCTTCTCCTTGGCCTACCTCGCCTCCTCCCTCCTTCAAATTCGCTCAGATATACCTTCTTCACCACTCTATTGTTATCCATTCTCTCCACATGACCATACCATCTCAGTGCACTCTCTTCAATTCTGGTGTCCACCGACTTCCTCACTCCACATCTTTCATGAATCACATTATTTCATATCCTATCCACCCTCTGTACTCCACATACATTCCTCAGCAGTCCCATCTCCACTGCTCTTACTCTTGACTTTTCATTTTCATGCCACACCATAGTCTCACATCCATATGTTAAAGTTGGCACTAACACTCCTTCATGTATTTCTCGTGCAGCTGCAACACTCAAGCCTCTGTTTCTTATCAAGACCTTCATTGCACCAGCTACTTTTCTTCCTTGTGTCACTCTACTTTCAACTTCTTTTGCACATTTTCCTCTCTTTTCTATCACTGTACCCAGGTATTTGAACTCTCTCACCAATTCCAGTCTCTCTCCATTCACTGTTACATTGCACAGGAAGTCACCTTCTCTCAATAACCATCACTTTACTCTTTTCTACATTTACTCTCAAGGAACGACGCTTACAGACATCAGCAAAACTCTGCACTAGCCTACCAAGCTCTTGTCCGGTACTTGCAAGCAGTACTGCATCATCAGCATACAACAAATTTGAGATATTCCATTCATTACCAATGCCACCCCCTCTCTCCATTACTTGTGTTTTCACTTCCCTCATCACCCCATCCATATATACATTGAACAACCATGGGGACATCACACAACCTTGTCACATGCCCACACTGATTGTGAACCATTCACTTAGATGCCCATTAACCCTGACACATGCTTCACTACCATCATAAAAACTCTTGACAGCACCTAACAGCTTACCCTCTACACCGTAGCATGGCATCTGCGCAAAACTTTCCACAACTTCCCTTCTCTGTCCACTTTGTCATATGCTTTTTCCAGATTCATGAATGCCATACAACACCGCTGTATGGTCCTTCTCACAAGCCCTTCTCTTTCACTATCTCTGTCTCACTGCAAATATTTGGTCCACACATCCTCTGCCACTCCCTAAAGCCACACTTGTTTTATCACTCACTAGGACTTCCGATATCTCTCTTACTTTCTTTATAATAATTCTTCCATACACTTACCTTTCCTACCACACTCCTAGTAAGCTTACGCCACGATAATTCTTGGCACCTCACTTTGTTCACCTTTTATTTTTGGCTACAGGGGTACAATCCACAGCCTTTCCACTCTGCCCAGGCACAGTTTCACTCCATCCATGCCTTCTTACACATCCCCAACAAGCACTTGCCCATTCCATTCTCTCCCACTACATTTAAGCATCATCCGCATACCCCTCATCAACCCCAACTGCTTTCCCATTTTTCAGCCGCTTCACCAGCCACTCTTCACCTGTGCAAGTGCTCACGTCTCCCCTGGCACTGCATTCCTTCTCTGCACACCCCCAAAACCAATCATGTTTTACAGCTGCTCTGCTCTCTCAATCTCCATTCATCAGGCTTTTTCAAAATATTCTTTCCATCTGGGTTCTTACTTCATCTCCATGGGTTAAATAATCTACCACCTGCAGGTCCTTCACACCATCCTTACATTTCTTACCGCTTTCACTTCTACATTTCCACACCTCTTTTCCAGAATAACTTTCTATTTTCCAGAGTAAATAAAAAACTAAGCCAAAAATTACATGCCAGATTTGTCAATGTAATATAAATCCACCTGACAAACTATGCATCATCCAGAAATCAGTGGAGTTTCGATTACCTTGTGATAAATACACAGCTGGAGGCACAGACAAATGTAAAGGTAAATGGCATAAAATGACAGCAAACACTTAGGCAGATATGATCTAACCTTGCATCATCCAGGTATTGGTGAGTGACTGGAGGCATTTACCAAGAGACAGTGCTTGTTTGGGCAACACTAGAGCCCTTGTGTGTTGCTGCTGCCCCTCCACAGTGGATGATGGGCAGGCCAGGGGATGAGGGGTGACAGGGTGGAGGAAGTGGGAGGCTTGGCTGATCAGTTTGGCCTGCCACACTAACAATCCTGCTCACTGGCTCAGATCTGATACTTGCCGAATGCCCTGTGGGAGAACAATCACTTTAACTCCTCTGCAATTACATTGATTTTCAGTACTGTATAATCCTGCTATATACAGACCTGATTCTGCCTGGGTAAACATGAAAACTTGAGAGGTCTGACATACCACCAGACTGCCTGTTCATACATAGCATCCCAATATTTCTCCCCCAATTCCTATCAGAGAAAAGGGATGAGGTAGGATCTCCCCCCACACCTCCCCACCAGAAAGAGAAAGTATAACAATCAAACAGCATACCCAGTGACATATGCCAGTTATTAACATATCACCAAACAATGAAATAATGGCTCCACCTTATAAGTACAACCTGGTTAATCATCTTCCCTTTAGCACTTCTTAACTCCCCTGTAACACCTACACTTATATAAAAGTATTAAAGGTCACCACTCAACTTTTTCTCTACCATCCACACATGCACTGCTCCAAATGGCAATGTGGTTAACTCATACAAAACCCCCTAATACAAATGGGCTCCTGATGTTACCAGTAGTTATGTTTATGGAAATCTGTTCGTATGAAAGAGTACATAACCTGTGGGCAAAAATGAGGACTGGGTGTATAACCACCACCAACATATACCTATTATGCTATATATGAGGCAGTTTTATACAAGAAGGGTTAGTTATATCTAAAACACAAAATTAACATAAGACCTATAATAATGCATACCTATTGTAATGGATGCATAAAGATCCCAAGAAAAGCTATTGGAATTGAAACCACATCCTCAAACTCCTGACTCTGACTACTGACTGCAAACAATAATCATAAATGAGTGAAGTAACCCTTAAAGGATTAAGGCTGCTGGCAATACATAGGAATAATTTATCTTACTATTGCCAGAAGCCTTAATCCTGTATGGAATGACCAAAAACAAACTGCTTCCACAATGCCCTGTCCTTTGGCTGCCCTGCTCTTAACTCATATCCTCCTCTGTCACTTATCTTTCCAGTTAATCCTCTCATCTTGCTCCTGGTCTCCCCCTCCACCTCATGCACACACACTGTCCCAGCCAGTCTCTCATTCTTCATCCTCCCCACATGGCTAGTAATTTATGCCCTTGATTAACCCACCAGTTCACAGAAAACTATTCCTAACATGTAACAAAAATCCAGGATACTTGATAACTTAATTCTGTCTCAACTGTTGTAATGTCTGAGGTGATACACTGGCAAGTATTTATAATGGTGCCACCCAAGTAATAGCATCAACAAACCTCCCTAAGTTTACTAAGAAATGGTTTAGTTTTCGTTACTCTGATATTCCATCTAAATGACTTCCATATGAAGTGTTTGTTAACACTGAGTGAAGACAGCTGTAGTACACACGCCATTTTACAAACAATTTATGCTCTGTAAAGTATATAAAGAGGGATGCCTTCATGAGGTGTACTGCTCAGCTCCACTGCCAGGTTTGACAAACATTCCTCAGCTCCCTCCCTATCCCCAGAAAAGTGGATGGTGAACTGCAAGAGGAGGGCAGCTTCAGCCCACAGTTCACTGGGTTCACATTTCAGATGTGCTTTAGGACACTACTACATGTGTTGTGTGGTGCTGATGCAGGATTTGTGCATTATACTGACAAAATATAATGTGTTGTGTGGTGCTGGTGAAGGATTTGTGCATTACACTGACAAAATATAATGTGTTGTGTGATGCTGGTGCAGGATTTGTGCATTACACTTAAATATGTTGTGTGGTGCTGGTGCAGGATTTGTGCATTACACTTACAAATTATAATATCACCTGTAGTGCTGCCAGGGGGTTGGGTACGGCCTGGGGCATTCCAACAGACAGGTACTTGTATACAATTGTCACAAGTGCTGCAGTGAACCCATTTTCATTGTCCTCTTCTCTCCTCTCATTTCTGCAGCCTTCAGATGACCCCAGTGACTCTGGATGATGCTGAAGATGGTTTGGATTGATGACCATGGATGACGTACTGGTTGATGCTGCATGACGATGAGGGAAAAGCTGTTCCGCACAACCTTAGTGCATGCACCCAAGCTGAAGTAGAGCAAGCACTGACCTCACTAAGTACACAGCTCTGGAAGTGTTGGGAAAGAATATAGTGTATGACAAATAAATAAATAACTATATCAATTCATCCCAACTCTTATTCAACCATCAAGTTAAATAAAGGAAACTGAACTGTCCAAAGAAAATAGTAAAGTGATGTATACAAGTACTTAAGGGATTTTCATGTTAGGAAAAAATGAAGCGAATCACCAAGATTATTAAAATTAATGAACACCAACACTATTACAGTAATATGATTGAACATCAAGTTAATAAAGTTGGCATACAAGGATTCCATTCATTCATTCATCATCCAATCCTACGTTGTCCCATGAGGGGAAGCGTGAGGTAGAAGCCGGGGCTAGGCAAGTTGGTCCTGACCATTGGAGATGAGAGTGACCAGCCTCACTCATCCCTGAGTGGCATTATGTGAGCAAGTAACCCCAACCACCCCTTGGATATAAACCTTCACCCAGCTCAATCCACAGATTGGAGTGCCATGAAATTACCCACTAAACCACACCTGGTGCCAAAATTTAGTGCATGGTTACCACCCAGCTATAGTAAATTGTTTCCTGGTGTAGCAGGAAACCATTATGGCTTGTCATTCAGTGTGAGAGTCACCCACAGGCAGAAGGAACAGGAAAGAATGAAGGAAAGAAAGACAGAAGAGGAGTCTAAAGTCACCCAAAGGCAAGAAGAACGAGGAAAGAATGAAGGAAAGAAAGAAAGAAGAGGATGGGAAGGAAAAAGAAGGATGGAGGAGGAGGAAAGCAAGGCAGACACCCGAGAGCAGCACTACATCGAGTGAATGGATGGTGAGCACCCCCACCTACCACAAATGCATACAAGTACATACAAGATTTCTCATACAAGGACAGGAAATGGATGACGGAACTGTACAGACTAATATGCAAGGGACAACCTCAGTGGGAAGACCAAATGTGTCTGCCACAGCTTACGCAACCAACAAACTTTAATGGTCCAACGAGCTCAGCTGGATCAGTTGTAAATAAAGGTGCTGGTAGGTTAGCAGCAGCAGCAACAGGGGTGAGGGGTGCTGGTTTCTAGTATAGGGGTGGCAGCCATCTCAAAAAGTTTAACCGCTGGCCACACCTGCCCCCATGATCTCAGCAGCCAAGCCAAGAGGTCCCACCATCTGGCATGTGCCCTGGGTCAAGGTGACAGGACAATGCTTAGCAGTGGGGGGTCAGGGGTGTCTGCTTCCAGGGTCACCGTGGACAGGTTTATCTCAGATCAGGAAGCAGTGTTAATGCCACCACCTCATACTTCACCAGGATACTCACACACTCCTCAAAATCTGGATGGATCTAGTAGTGGAGGTGTGAGATGTTATATGCCTGAGTAGGCTGTCTGTGTGGCAACTTTTCCTTGACAGAGCACAACATCAAAGATTGCTGCTTAAAAACCCAATCACTGGTAGTCACAATGAAAATACTGTTTCTCAGACTCCAGGAGGTAAATTGAAAGGAGAAAAAAGAGTTTTGGCATAAAAATAAATTTCTCTGTTTCCTCTCCATGCTTTTCTTTTACCTTCTAGAATGTAAACCTGTCCAGCACTAACATTCCCTACCAATTTTGTCAGTCTCAAGGCACTTTGGCCAAGAGGAAAATACAGATAATCCTCATTAGCAACATGGGGGTAAGGTAGGGTCCAGAAATATGGAAAAAAGGAAAGTACATCAGGTTATGCAGGATTCAGAAACATGGAAAGAGGGAATATGTAATGGCACGATGGCTGAACAGACTGGCCCAACCAAGCATCTTGATCTGACATGACAGCATGGCAACCGGTGTTAATCGTCTACTGAGTACGACCAGTCGAGGCTCAGCAGCCAGCTACACTACAGATGATGCAGGTGCCTGTTAGTTACACTCACACATGACACAAATATTACTACCACAAAGAATCACTACATCACCATCATGCATTTGAGGCCCTCAGGGCCACAGGAGCTCAAGTGCCAAAATCACTGTTTTGAGTTATTTAAGATTAAAAGTTGACAGCACTTTATTCAAAGAACCGCAACATCCTAACTAACAGAGATATTGAAGTGAGGTATTCAAGTGGCAGGATAGCAGCTTGCCCCATGAGGATTCTTCAATAGTAACAACTAAGCAAATTGAAGGGAAAATAAAAATGTTTATTACCAAACAGCAAAGTGACAATGCCAAACCAACTCGTTTGAAAGTAGAAGGAAGGAAATAGATGCCCACGCCTTACAGTCATGAGAAGACTCATTGTAATCATAGGAGTGAATAAAAATGTAAGAAACTATGTACCTTCCTGTTTCTGATTTAATGTTAACAGAGAATAAACAAACATCCACAGCTTTGAAAGGACAGGTGAGACAAAAGCTGCACTTCACATTACTCATGCTAAAATGCCCTCACTCTCATCTGCCACTCAGAATTTCTCCCTCCCATTAGTCACTATGTCACCTAATGAGCAAACAAAATAGTAATCATACTGAAATGCCAAGATAACACTATAATAGCACAAGTGAACAGTAAAATCCACTGGCCGCCAAGCAGGTACAACTCCTCGCAGGTTTCACCAACACCACAGCCAGAGACACAATAGCACAAGTCCAGCACTACCTCCCTCCCAGCAGCCAGAGGCACAACAGAACAAGTCCAGCACTAACTCTCACCCCCCCCCCAGCAGCCAAGAAACACAATAGCACAAGTCCAGCACTAACCCTCCCCACCCTCCTACAGCCTTCCTCTTTTGCTTGCTCCCTCTCTCTTTCCCTCCAAAATAAGGTTCTCTCATTGGCTGACATTACAGTAGAGAAAATGCCGTGACTGGTGGCATAGGGAACGGTCTTCATCCCCACCACACTGGTACCTCTCCCACTCCTTCCCTCTCATCCCTCTCCCCCTCCTTCCCTCCTACCCCACTATACCCTTCACCTCACCCTTGTACTGTACTAAAACGTTTACTCCTGAACTTTGGTTTTACAAGATGCACTCCCATTGTGCCCAAGGTTCCAATTTCCTAGCTCCGCCAAGCATCGGCCCGCTGACCCATCGCCAGTGTGAGAAGCGGTCATGGTCCTGGTCCTGAAATGAACGTCTCTGCAGGAGCTTGGAGTGCAGGTTTGGATGTATCCATCTAAAGTCGCTGCGACTCCAACCTTATGTTTACTGCCCCTTGGGACAAAGGAGTGTCTCTCCAGATACAGGAATGATTGTCAATGCAAGAACAAACAAAAACTTGGTGGGGGGGTGGCGCTGTGTTCCTGTGGTTCTAGAAGCCTCATTTATACCTCACTGCCCACTCTTGGAAGGGATGAGTAAAAAAATAAATAAATCATCATCTAAACCTGTGTTTACCTATGAGAAGCGTGGGGGCCCGGGGCTGAAACAGTTGGTCCTGACATTTAACATGAAAGTGACCAGCCTCATTCATCCTGAGTGGCATAACGTGAGCAATAAACTGCCCAACCTGTACCTCTTGGATATAAACCTGCACCAGCTCTGCTCAATCTGTTTGGAGCACAACTTAATTACCCATTAATCCACCAGGGGCTATAATTGGGTTATATGGTTACCACCCAGCACCATTAGTACATGGTTTCCCTGGCATGGGAAACAACATTTGGCTTGTCACTCAGTCAAGAGTCACCCATAGGCAGATGGAAAGAGGAAAGAAATGAAGGAAAGAGAAAGGAACAAAGAGAGGAGTGTAAAGTCACCCACAGGAAGAAGAAGAGAAAAGAATGAAGGAAAAAGAAGAAAAGAAAGAGAGAAGGAAAGAGAGGAAAAGGCAGATTTACTCAAAGCAGCTCTACATCGAGTGAGTGGATGGTGAGTGTCCCCACCTACCACCAATGTTTT